>NW_017306568.1:1232949-1250408 GCF_000935625.1 Nanorana parkeri
CTGTAATCCCGCTAGAAAGGAAAAGGGCCAGATTTTTACTGCCAAGTATCACACACGGAATCTAAAACTTTATTCCTAAGAAAAGATTATTGTTGACCACGCACATGTAAAGCTAGTTACCAAAATCGAAATGTGCAGTTTAACGTACGTTCGTTGCCAGTGGATTAGGTCACGGTGAGCCTAATGTTCCTACTGTATCAGCTACATGGTGCAAGACGTTAAAGAGACACTGTCACCTGTCTGCGTAAGACCTGACCCCCCTCCCCCCCCAAGACCACATTGGACTCAAGTCTCCCTTGCTATACCACTGCTCCTTCCACTGTCGCAGTTGCCACCAAAGCACCTAGTTTCGGAGCTTGGAAGAAGTGGTGGCATTGGCCTAAGCACTGCATCATGGGGGTGAGGTCACATGCTCTCCCCATACCCTGGATATTTTGTGGTGGCATTCACAGAAGAAGGAGCTCCAAAAAGACATATCTACTGTAAGAGGTGCTAGGGCTTCAACACTTTGTTCAAAGAAGTATGGAGAGCATAGTCATTCAATAAGCTCAGTGGCTCGGGTGAGGCTGCTCACGTGAAGCAAAGCTCTCCTCCAATGAATACCAAGAGTTTGACTCAAAGGGGTTGATTTGCTGAAGGCAAATAGGCTGTTCATTCTGCAAGTGAACTTGTAGTTTGCAGGGTGACTGTAAAAAATAAGTCAAGGCAACTGGACTTGCTGTATTTTTCTTGAATACGTTTCACTGGACATCCGACCAGTGGCGTCACAAGGGTGGTGCAGGGGGGTGCGGTCCGCACTCGGGTCCCACCATTGGAGGGGTGACACCAATATGACTGACAGTCATTTTGGTGTCACCACTTATGAAATGTCGGGCACTCGGTCACGGACCGAGAGCCAGACAGTGTCAGGAGAGAAGAGGGGACCCGGCGGCATACCTTATCCCGCCGTGTGAACTTCCCCTCCTCTCTCTGCCGGCGTCCGCCACCAAGATGGCTGCTGGCAGGCATCAAATAGACCACTGCGCATGCGCATTGACGTCATCGCGCACCCGCGGCAACATCACACGTGTGCGACCAACTTTCTCAATTCAGAATGACTCGTACAAAACATTCTCTGGAAATAAATATGGTGAATATCACTCCAATCCACATAATCTGTCACAACCAGGTGTTGATAGCATTTGCATAATTGGAGTCAAGAGGTGTTAAGGTGCCCACACACCTTGCGATTATCGTATGATAATCGCGGGAAATCCCGCTATCGTACGATAATCGCAAGGTGTGTGGAAGGCGTGCAACCGTTTCTACTGTACGGTCACACGACTTTTATCTTAGGAACATGTGTGAAAACCCGCCGAGAATCGTACGATTGTCGGCGGGGGTGTGGCATGCTCGTAAGATAAATGTCAAACGGGCCAGTGTGCGCAAGAGCACACTGCCCATTCAGCATTGCGGTCATCAGAAGCTCGCCCCTCGGCGGGGCGGGCTTGCTATTGTCGCAAGTACGATCTGCCTGTCCAAGATGGGCAGATCGTATGTTTTTTAAATTACCTTACAACCATGGGAAGACAAAAGTCTTGGGAGGGTTGTATGGTGTGTGGCCAGCTTTATTTAACCTGCCCAGAGAGAGGTATTAAAACAGCATTGTCCAGTCCAGTCCAATTATGGAAATGCAATCAACACCTGGTTGTGACAGATTATGTGGATTGGAGTGACATTCACCATATTTATTCCCAGATCATTTTTGTACAAGTCATTCTGAAATGAGTAAGCTGGTTGGATGACCAGTGAAAGGTCTTCAAGAAAAATACAGCCAGTCCAGTTGCCTTGACTTATTTTTTACAGATATACCATGACGTGGATGAATGAGAAGCTTAACTGATATTTTGCAGGGTAAGTTTCTCCTTAGTTTAGCTCTGCTGACTTCCATCATTCAAAAATACTGGGCTTTTTTTATACCCCCCTTGAATGTTTTTGGGTATTCTTTGCAAAGCAAAATTTCACCGCATTCACTAAGCTAAGAGAACAACCTATCTGCCTTCAGTAAAAAAACAGCATGAGTCTCAGTTGCATACCCTCAAATTCTTTTCACTGTCCCACCCTTCCATTCATAGAGAGGAAACCTTATCATGGCTTGAAACTTACACAGGGACAACACCCTCAGCAACCAATCACCAAGAACCAGTGCAGTCTTGACACCATTTGACACCTTTGAGGAAGCTAAGAAAGAGTGGATAAGTGTTGCCCACTACTGAGGACATTCTTAAGTATCTAAAAAAGCACAAAAAGGAAATTGATTAATCCATCCATTGCTGTAACCACTAGGCGCAAAGAAAATTACTCAGAACATTTGAGCATGGATAGGGAAGCATGGGGCTCATACTCTCTCTTCTATATTACAGTGTTAGTTCTTGGTCATTGGCTGGTTTGATATCCAACGCTGTCATATGAGGACTTTGAGAGGGTCCTTAGCCCTGGGTCATGACTTGGAGCTGACGCAGGACTAACCCTTCCTTACTCCTAGTTTTCAATAGGTGTGGCAAGCAGTGGCATAGCCATAGCACCCCAGGTGGCTGCTGTGGGGTCCAGGGTGGGGTCCAGTACTGTATCATTAACGGAGAACTATGGGGTTAGGGCTTTTCCCCATAGTTCTCCTTAGGGTAACGGGAGGACACAAACTAGCGTCCTCCCGTCACCCTAAGCTTAGTATACCGCGAGCTACAGCTTGCGGTATACTGAGATGCCGCAGCTGAAGCGGATCCCGACAATTCTGTTTGGATCCGCCCAGCTGCGTGAATGACAGCTGGCTCTGCCTATCTAGAGGCAGAGCCAGGGACCTGCCCCCTCCCCCGTCCGTTACGCCAGTCAGCGCTGGCGGATCGGAGCGGGGAGGGGGGAATCCAGTCCCTCCCCTGTCACGGCAGAGAGGTGAGCGAACGCCGGTATGTGTTCGCTTGCTTCCCGATCTACTGAGCCAACCTGTGACAGTCTCATTGTCACAGGTCGGCTAGAACTATGAGGTGAGTGAAAAGCAGCCCCCTCATAGTTCTCCTTGAAGAGTTGGAGTTAAAGTATACAGTGTAGAAATTACTGCAGATGCACAAGAGGATTCTTTGGGATCTTGGCATCATTACTCACAGCTCAGAGAGAGGTTGTCATAGGTGCTCCCATCAAATTTTTTGCTATGGGGTGTTGGCAGCACACATTACTGGTACTTCTGTCCAGCGCCCAGCTCACTGATGTCACTGGTTGTCAGGAGCTGGGCAGGACACCAGTTAGAGCATACCGCTCAGCTCCTGGCAACTGGTAACGCCGGTGGGTGTGGGGGGGGGGGGTTACGCTGACCAGGAAGGGGGCTTTACCAAAATGACAGAGTAAATAAACATTAAAAAAGGGAACTTTTCCTCCACACTGAGCTAAACTACCCCACCTTAGCCTTACCCAGATACATACATACCATGTCGCCTTTGCAAAAGGATATACAGTTTATAGGCCAGAGATGCAATTGCAAGGTAAGTATGCATTTGGGTGGGGGAAGGATGGGGTAGTTTAGCTCAGTAGGGGGTGGGGGAAAGGGATAAGTGCACTTTGGAAAAAAGCTTTACCTTTTGTCATTAACAAGCTGTCCTCGGGCTCCAGTCCAGTGACTTTTCTCAGGCAGAGATGATGCCACTGGACCTGGAACTGTGCAAGCACTTTTTTTCTATGATGATGATGTCACCAGTTTGCTGCAGGCAGGAGCAATTACTTCCAGACACCTCAACCATACTGGATACAACAGGAACGTTTCCAGGATTTCATTACAATCTTTCAAATCAGTTTCTGCATAGTTCCAATGCTGATGCCATCAGTCAGCCTAAAATGCAGCTGTGAAAGACCGTGAGCATTCAGTCAGGTGACCTGCCAATGCTACGGGTGTCCCACAGTGACAGCAATGGTCTGGGGGTTACCACTGATCATTCTTCCTCCCATGTACACCAATGCCAGAGGATTCTTCCTTTCACAGACACCAGGGAATTCTTCCTTCTATAGACAGAATGCCAGGGCATTCTTCTTCCAACAGACACTGACCCCAGGACACTCATCCACCAACAGACACTGACCCCAGGACACTCATCCACCAACAGACACTGACCCCAGGACATTCTTCTTCCAACAGACACTGACCCCAGGGCATTCTTCTTCCAACAGACACTGACCCCAGGACATTCTTCTTCCAACAGACACTGACCCCAGGACATTCTTCTTCCAACAGACACTGACCCCAGGACATTCTTCTTCCAACAGACACTGACCCCAGGACATTCTTCTTCCAACAGACACTGACCCCAGGACATTCTTCTTCCAACAGACACTGACCCCAGGACATTCTTCTTCCAACAGACACTGACCCCAGGACATTCTTCTTCCAACAGACACTGACCCCAGGACATTCTTCTTCCAACAGACACTGACCCCAGGACATTCTTCTTCCAACAGACACTGACCCCAGGACATTCTTCTTCCAACAGACACTGACCCCAGGACATTCTTCTTCCAACAGACACTGACCCCAGGACATTCTTCTTCCAACAGACACTGACCCCAGGACATTCTTCTTCCAACAGACACTGACCCCAGGACATTCTTCTTCCAACAGACACTGACCCCAGGACATTCTTCTTCCAACAGACACTGACCC
Organism: Nanorana parkeri; assembly: GCF_000935625.1. Taxonomy (NCBI): domain Eukaryota; kingdom Metazoa; phylum Chordata; class Amphibia; order Anura; family Dicroglossidae; genus Nanorana; species Nanorana parkeri. Next base: position 1,237,631 of record NW_017306568.1, read on the forward strand.
CAGGACATTCTTCTTCCAACAGACACTGACCCCAGGACATTCTTCTTCCAACAGACACTGACCCCAGGACATTCTTCTTCCAACAGACACTGACCCCAGGACATTCTTCTTCCAACAGACACTGACCCCAGGACATTCTTCTTCCAACAGACACTGACCCCAGGACATTCTTCTTCCAACAGACACTGACCCCAGGACATTCTTCTTCCAACAGACACTGACCCCAGGACATTCTTCTTCCAACAGACACTGACCCCAGGACATTCATCCACCAACAGACACTGACCCTGGGGTATTCCTCCTCCCACAGACACCAACACCATGGCATTCTTCCTCCTACAGACACTGAGGCATTCCTTTTCCAATAGACACTGACCCCAGTCCCCAGGACATTCATCCACCAACAGACACTGACCCCAGTCCCCAGGGCATTCATCCACCAACAGACACTGACCCCAGGACATTCATCCACCAACAGACACTGACCCTGGGGTATTCCTCCTCCCACAGACACCAACACCATGGCATTCTTCCTCCTACAGACACTGAGGCATTCTTCTTCCCACAGACACTGAAACAAGGCATTCTTCCTCTTACAGACACTGAGGCATTCTTCCTCCCACAGACACTGACCCCAGGACACTCATCCACCAACAGACACTGACCCCAGGGCATTCTTCTTCCAACAGACACTGACCCCAGGACACTCATCCACCAACAGACACTGACCCCAGGACACTCATCCACCAACAGACACTGACCCCAGGACACTCATCCACCAACAGACACTGACCCCAGGACATTCATCCACCAACAGACACTGACCCCAGGGCACTCATCCACCAACAGACACTGACCCCAGGACATTCATCCACCAACAGACACTGACCCCAGGACATTCTTCCTTCCACAGACACTGACCCCAGGACATTCTTCCTTCCACAGACACTGACCCCAGGGCACTCATGCAGACACTGACATCCACCAACAGACACTGACCCCAGGACATTCATCCACCAACAGACACTGACCCCAGGGCATTCATCCACCAACAGACACTGACTCCAGGGCACTCATCCACCAACAGACACTGACCCCAGGACATTCATCCACCAACAGACACTGACCCCAGGGCATTCATCCACCAACAGACACTGACCCCAGGACATTCTTCCTTCCACAGACACTGACCCTGGGGTATTCCTCCTCCCACAGACACCGACACCATGGCATTCTGCCTTCTACAGACACTGACACAGAGGCATTCTTCTTCCCACATACACTGCCACCAAGGCATTCTTCCTCCTACAGACACTGAGGCATTCTTTTTCCAATAGACACTGACCCCAGTCCCCAGGGCATTCATCCACCAACAGACACTGACCCCAGGACATTCATCCACCAACAGACACTGACCCTGGGGTATTCCTCCTTCCACAGACACCAACACCATGGCATTCTTCTTCCCACAGACACTGACACCAGGGCATTCTTCCTCCTACAGACACTGAGGCATTCTTCCTCCCACAGACACTGAAACCAAGGCATTCTTCCTCTTACAGACACTGAGGCATTCTTCCTCCCACAGACACTGAAACCAAGGCATTCTTCTCCCTATAAACAATGACACCAAAGAATTGATAGAGCATTTTTGCTCCCATGGACACTAACACTAGAACATTCTTCCTCCCACAGACACTGACACCAAGGCATGCTTCCTCCCACAGGCACTGATGCAAGGACAATCTTCCTTCCATGGACATTGATGCCAGGACTTCTTTCCTCCCAGTGACACTGATGTTGAGAAATTCTTTCGAAGCGTCTGCCTGTAGAAAAGCATTCCACGTGCTACAGACGCTGACATTCATAATCTGACCTGGGAGTCATTTCTGAGCTAGCATCTGAGTTCAGAAAGTAGATGGTGACCCCGGATGATGCCCCTAACAAAGATGGCGCTGTCCTTCTGGAGAGAAAAGCAGATGAAGGCATTGCCAGGGGGAGTACTGAGATCTCCATGAGAGGGGTTAAATACCTGGAAGTGTTACTGTAAAGTAGATCAGAAATATTAGATTTGAAATATGCAATGTTATTGGAAATTTAGAACCTCTAAGAACATTTGCTGAAAGCTAACCCAAAGCTTGTGTGTAAAGGAGTCACCTGATCCACATAATTGATCCATGAAGTCCTGTGCCCATACAGGGGGCCTAGAGATGAGTCTGCTATCAGCAGGGAGCTCGGAATGTATTGTTTCCTCTACCATGACAAAGCAAGACACCTCGGCACTGGCAATTTGGGTCTCTGATTACTGAACTCCAGGTACAATATTACAGCCTTGTGCTCAGAGAAAGGAGTCAGAGTATTCAGAGTTTTCTCCAGTGATAGACACGGGGAGACTCATGATATGAGGGTCTCACTGGAAGGAGACTAGAAGGACATTCAAACTCCTGGGACACATAGCTCTGTATGTGTGTATTCTGTGATTGAGGATTGCTGGAACATAATGTTTTTTTTTTAACTAGCTGTGAATTGTTGTCCGGAGACCAAGACACCACTTTGTACCCTCGCTGTGGACCCCTTGCTGCCTGTGACACGTGTGGACCGGAAGCTGTGGCTAGGCCTCCAGGATTACGCTGCCCACCTTGACCCAGGAGCCTCCTCCTGGTGCCACTCTGCCCTCCTCATTCTTTGCCCCTGCTGTGTGCTGCCTGCTACCTGGTGTACCTGACACTGCAGCCAGGTAAACATGGACCTTCACCTTCTCCCGAGACCCTGCAGATCACTCTGCCTGGATCTCCCTCCGCCAAGACAATCCAACCAGCTGCCCAGGACTGTTGAATGCCTACGGTGTGGGTTGCTTAATCGTTGTCTTACGTCCCTTTCTGTGCCTGTGATTGCTACCCTATGAAATGTTGGCCAGTCTCCTTGCTGCTGAACCCTTGTTGTGTTTAGAGTGCCCTGCAATCCTGGACTTAATCATTGTTACCCCATATTGTGTGTTGAGTCTTCCTCAGTGGCGTAACAATCGCCATAGCGACCCAGGCGGCCGCTATGGGGCACAGGGGGGCCCGGCCAGGACATCCCCCCTGATGCAGTGCGGGCCGCGTGGGTCACTGTGGCATCTCAGACTGCTGGCTGTCACTGGTGGCTGTGAGGAGGAACGTGTCACTGTTAGATCACCGTCAACCTGTAGTGATCTGTGCAGCAGTGCGTTCCCCCTCCCAGCTGCTGTCACTGACAGCCAGCAGCTACGGTGCAGGATGCTGGGCCCGGCGTCCGCAGCAGAGGGGGAGGCGGGGCCCGGCGATGGAAGAGGTGGGGTCGGTGACAGATGAGGAGGGGCCCCGCAAATGGAAGAGGAAAGAGGGCCCGACGATGGTAGAGGAGGCGGGGCCCTCTGCAGGAGGAGGAGGCGGACAGGGGATCGGGGCTGACAGGTAAGAGGTGTGCAGGGGTGTGACCAGCCCAACTGAGACCCTGCAGAGCCCACCATAGACTCAGGGCAGCCATCAGAAATTTTAGGGCCCCTTACACACCTTTAGGCCCCCCCCCGCGCCGCTGGACACAGGGCTTAGTGACGTGCTGGACACAGGACCCACCTGAAAGTGACCCTGCAGAGCCCACCATAGATGCTGCACAGCCCATCTGAGACTGTCTATGGTGGGCTCTGAAGGGGTCTCAGGTGGGGTGGTCAGGGCTGCCTCCCTCCCTCCTTTCCTTCCTTCCTTCCTAGCTCCTCTCACCTGCACACATGGCCTCTCCTGCCACAGGACCGGCCAGAAGTGACGTCACTTCCGGCCAGTCCGCCATCAGACGAGCAGCGTCCCTGATGGGGCCCTAGCTTGTCTCAAAGCCACTGGAGCTGCAATGCTGGGGCCCTGCGCTGCTAGGGCCAGGCCTCCGCCTCCTCGCCCTTGTCATGTAAGGCCGATAGTCATGTAATGGACCCAGGCTGCCCGGGCCCCTTACATGATTATCTGCCGTACCCCCCCGATGGCTGTCCTGCATAGACTCTATGGTGGGCTCTGCAGGGTCACTCTCAGGTGAGCTGTTTGGGATCTCAGGTGAGCTCTGCAAGGGACGTAACTAGAAATCACAGGGCTCCATACAAAACTTTGCTATGGGGCCCTGTGATTTCTAGTTACGCCCCTGGTCTTCCTGTTTGTAGCACCCCTGTAACTTGATTCCACTTCTGTGTGTTGGAATACCCCAATAAACACCCCACACGTTGGGTCCTGTCTGATTCGCCTCTGTGCTCCTAGTTCATCCTAGTTACATTACTGAACAAGATGCATGTAAAATGAAAAATATATACGATGCTCAGTCTCCCTTAACCCAAGAAAACGAATTTGGATATGTTGCTGCATGGCCGGATCCATAAACGTGGGCCAATTCAATTGTTTTATTGTCCATCAGTGTTCTGCTGGAGGTTTCACTTATTCCTTTGCATATTCTTTAGCAGAAACAGGAGAATTTACCAAAAGTTTTTTTCCGTCTCCAAAATAAATTGATTCAGGAACTTTTCCAATTTCTTTCTCTAAAAGTGTCTTTGTATTTTTTAACTTTCATTTCCCTTTAAATCCTTTTAAACTTTAATAAAACTAAAGCTAATGACATAACTAGCTACAGCAAGAAACAAATCGGGAACATTACACAATCCAAAAATAAAAAGCCATAATTGGGGTGGTTTGGGGACATCTAAGAGTCATGTAAAAATGAAACATTCTCAGTGTGATATTTAAACCGCTGTAACCTGTACAACGTTTACCAAGACAACCCCATATAATGTTTAATAACGTTTCACAACATTCATATTAAATTTATAAAAAAATAAGATTCGACCGATATCTTGTTTACCTAATACCGAACATTATATTTAGGAAGTTGGAAAGCCACCAAACGACAGTATTTTATTTTTTTCTGCTCACATTTACGGATTAAAAAAAAAAAAACAGCAAAAAGCAATAAAGCTACCATACCATAACAGGAAAGCCATTAAAAAATATCAGATCGCTGAACACTTTGTAGTTTCTGTGCAAAGATTGAGAACTATACCAAAATATTTTCCCTTATGGGAAATAATGTTTTAAAATAATTCCAAATGTTTTAATTTAGACAAGATTTTTTTTTTTTTTTCTTTTACTTTTTTTTTTTTTTAGGTAGAACGTGGAAAAAAAAAGTCAACTTCAGTTGTATCAAAATGTCTCCCAAAAACTTTTTTTTTTTAAAGATCTATGGTACAGCTTTGTTTTTCATCTGCATGGAATACTGAGTTTGGTATGGAAGGATTATATAAGTTCCTTTGCTTAAAAAAAGGCAGTGTAGTGGTAAAGACCCGTGCTAAATAAAAATAGTTAGTTCAACCAACCAAAAATCTCAAAAACAGCCCAGAATGGATAAAAAGCAAACTCAGCCCACTGTTCTATTCTACTGTAATTCTTTAAACTGTTGTGAGTGTTGCACTTCCATCACTTGCAAATGTTTAAGAGGACAGAAAACAGAGCAACCCAGATATTGGGAACAAAGAAGTGTTTTTTTTTTGTTTATAACATGTGAGCAGCACATTACCCAGAAGCCACAGAATAGCAAGGCTGCCCATACCGTATATCTTCCAATAAACGTTATAGCATGATCTAACCAACAATAAATAAATAAAATAAAATGCAGCCTCGTAGAACGCAATAAAAATGATAACATAATAAATGTTTTTATGGGAACCAAATTTATAACGTCAACCTGTAAAGCGGGGAATGAAATATGTTGTGTCACCCAATAAAAGAATCTGGTTTAAGACGTCTGAAAAAATAAATAAAATATCCTTGGAAAAATTAAAAGAATGTGTTTGTGTTGGTATTAAAGTGATGATAAACTCAGGAGATAAATCTTAAAAATACATTCAATTATCTTAACTATGAAAAAATGTATCTTATTTGTGTATCACTCGGCTGTAGATCCTCAAATCATCTCTGAATTGGTGCTCAGTTAACTGTCCTTTGAAGTGGATTGGTTTTGCCAGTAACTCATGTGGATCATTTTGCAACATTGCACGTATGCGGGAATGACTTGATGATGCCTGAACACCTGTGCACCCAACAAATTGATACAGAACCCAAATTAGTGAAATTACCTTTCATTACCTTTCATAAGTTCGCTTTTCTCACTAACAATCTTTAACTTCAAAAATTATTTACATCTAAACCATTCACCTAATGCTTATCCCATGTTACTATTTTGACCATTAAATCCGAATTTTAACCTGACCAGTCTCTAAGGTTGCTACCTTCAATACTGTGGATGCCATTTCCAACGGGTTGGGTCAAACCATAGACAGTACAGGAAGGGTCAAGAAACATCCCCACTGCAGCGGCACTGCTGATCCCATGCCAGCCATGCACAGACAGGATATTAAAGCCCAACCCAGGGCATATTGTTTCTTAGTATTTCAGAGAGGTTTATAGCTGTGTAGCTCAGCCTTTTATTAATAAAAAATGAATTTTCGTGAAACATAAGTTTAAGCACGTAGCATAAAAGTTCTAACCTAAACAAAGCTATAACGTATTTGAAAAAATGAGGGTGCCAGTGTTGGGCTTCACTGACAGGCTGTGCCTAGATTAGCAGTGACAGCTGCAGGCTGAGGCAGACAGGTGTGTTTATTGCAGTATTACTTTGCACATGCGCTGTTGACAGTGGACACAGTGGACACTCTTGTGATAAAAAATATCAACAGTGCATACTTGTGCTGCTATAGGGCACTCGAGACCCACTGCCACTCTGCAATAGGCCAGGAGGTGAAAGGAGTGCAAAGCTAGCTCTCAATCTCAAATCCTGTGCACACAACCCTCCTCCCACCAGTGCACCAACGTTCACAACACTGCCCACTGCCTCTACCCCCACTGCCCTGATGTGCACTCTTGCAACGGATGTACACTCACTGCTACTGTCCCCAATGTGCACTCTTACACTCACCACCGCTGCACCAAATCTGCACTGTTATACTTGCCACCCCTGCACCCAATGTGCACCCTTAGACTTGCACCACGGTGTCCATGCATACTCTTGTACTCACCACCAGTGATCTCTAGTGCACTTCCCATTCGGGTAATTCAACCAATGGGCACTCTTGCTAGTATGACTGTCAAAGAGAGAAGAAGGAATTAACTTATTTTTGTTTTGCAAACGCAAATTCTGGAAGGTCTTATGAGCTTTGCTGCTGATTGGTAGATTTTCTGGGAGAATATTTTTCCATGTAGCAGACTCATCTTGGTGAACCAGTTGCACGTGAAGATGAGGTGATCAAGTGAACTGCTCACAGGTATCAGGTAGTCAAGGGCCTTGGTTCTCAACTGGTGGGTCGTGACCCAAAAGTGGGTCACGACCCTCTTTTTAGTATCCCCACAAGCCTTCCACTTTTCTATGTGAGAGGCTCCTCAGCCTCCCCCTAGCATGGCAAAATCAGTTCTTGCACTGAGCAGCCATTCAGAATATGCTGCCTGGTGCCAAGTGTCAGCTTGAGGTGGGGAGGGCTGGAGCTATGGCCGTGAGGGAGCTTCATCCATACATGCATTGCTTACAGCTCCCTCATGTGACCTGTAGAGGTGCCTGGATCGGAGTGACGTAACATTCTGCCTCCTAGCACCTCTACAGGGCGCACAAGGGAGTTGTACAAGCAATGCATGTATGGATGGAACTCCATCACAGCACAGCAGCTGACGTCCTGAGGTTACACAGGTTGAGAACCACTGGTCTAGGGTATTGAACAGGATACAATGAATAACTTACTTTTTATCCTGTCTCAATGTCTTTTTACAGTACTATATAGGCCTCTCCTTACAAAAGGCTCTCCAGGACACAGGGGGAGTCAGTGGACACCATGTGGGTGTCAGATACCAACAGAAGGTCTGGGAGACCTGTCTGCTGAGCAATAGATGAACATTGCTAAGATAACAGCATGTGTGGATAATTTAGCCTGCTGTGCTTCCCTGGTGAATACTGAGAAGGAGATGAGAAAGTTAAGAAAATTTCAACTTTGACCTTGTCTGCAGGTCCAATGTGCAAGTCTTCAGTTATCCCTATCGCCATAACAGAGTTGGTGCAAGTCACAGAGTTCAAGGTGCACTGACGATAGAGAGGGGACCTATGTGAGAGATGTGGCCTTATGTACGGATGCTGTCACATGCTGGAACCCAACTAGCAACAAATGTTATGAGTAGGCAGGTTATGTCCACCTTCCAATGAGAAATGAGGGCTCTGGCTATAAAGGGAAGATGGTGAAAGATGCATTTCTCAACAAAGTATGTAAGGCCAAACACTGCAAAAGGGACAGGTAATATGTAGTCTTGCCACCTGAAGATAGAAGTTAGAATATATGGATACTATGAGCCCAGTCCGCCCAAAAGAAAACCTTAGCTGAGGGCAGTGGTGGGCCACCATGATTCATGATGCAAATCTCACCTCTGCATCAATGTCAGGTTGTAGCTTCACATTAGCGCAAAACCCCCAAGTTTTACTACAACATTGGTGCTTCCCAAAGTGCATTAAAGAGCCAAAGCCGCCAACACAGATGCATTCTCAGATGTCAAGAAGAGAAGGCCATAGCTCAGAGTTGGAGAAAAAGGTGAGGATGTCAGGAAGCATGAACCTGGGTCTAGTCATTCCTGGAGCTTTGTAACAACCCTACGCTACCTCCTGTGCATTAGCCAGGTAAGGTATGACTCAACACACACTTTTCTTCTGAACTCCAAGAGTATGCAGCTTATGGTGGTATGGAATAGGAAGTCCTTGGAGCAATGTGTAACCATTGGGGCACAAAAGAGAGTTACCTGACTGTCTCACCTCTCTACTACCCATGATACACATCCACACACAAAATATTTGGGTGCAATTTCCTTTATAGGATTGCTCTAATTTAATGCACACTGTGTAGTAGAAAATTGTCTTTTTTAGTGTGAACCTTGGCTAGCGTCACTAGTGGTAGGTGTGGGCTCCCCTGAGTCATGGAGACTTAGAAGTACCCTGTCTCTGGTCAGGAGCCTCCACAAGCAAATTGGGTTTGACTCTAGAACAATCCCTTGCTGCAGACCTACAATTTCACCTACTGGTGATCTGAAAGTCAACTAAATTCTCAGCAAGATGCCGCGGCCCCTTTATCGGGTTTTAATCAATGTAACCAATAAATAGACTTTAACCTTTATTACCAAACAAAACCTTTGTTAGCCATTAACAGTCCAGCATGCTTAGTCACTACGACTCAAGCCGCAATAATTTACACCAACCAAATTACCGTTTACCAGCATGCTTAGTCACTACGACTCAAGCAGCAATACTACCCCATAAAGGTTGACCGCGACAAGGGAGAGTACAGTAAAGGGGAGGGTGGGCGGGGAAGCAGGTGAAAAGATCCAAAAGGAATTCTGAAGATAATCCAGAGGTGAGTCCTGCTGGTAGTTCTGGAGTAACTGCTGACACTATCCAGTGACAGGAGTCACTATAGAGGGGAAAGGTTACACTCATTGGTCAGCTGTTTTCCCGCCAAAAGTCTTTCACCAATCCTGTGCTCAGCTGACTGAAGGTCTGTCCAGCAACTGAGGTAAATCTTCCTAGCAACAGCAGGCAACTTGTAACCTTAAAGACAAAGCAGAAAGAACCAGCAAAGCCGCCCCAGAGAGACATGTACTTAACAGTTACCCCGCACCTCTATTTGAATATAAATAGTTTTTAGAAACACATGGGGCGACAATCCCATGGGGCCACTTTTCTTATTTTGCTTTTGTGGCCTAACATTCTTGCCTGCTGCCTACCACCGACCTAGGATTTGTTTACTGGACTTCCCTTCTGCCTGACCCCTGTGTACTGTTCTTGCCCGACCGGTTTTGACCTCAGCTCGTTTACTTGGATTTCGCCTTGGATTATCAAAGCCCCTGGATTTCAGCTTGCACGGTGTTACCACCACTGGCACCCGTGCTACTCGCTGTCTACTTGGGCTCTGTCCCCATCCTCAGAGTCCTCGGGACACGAGGTGCAAGGGAGGCCTCCTCTCACATTCAGTCTCCAACCAGGTACGTGACATCTTTTCACATTTGTTAATCACCATCATATATGACTCTTTGTCAGACTTATATAATTGGTCTCGAGGGGAGCAAATCGCTGAATTTTTTACTAGCAGAAAAATACAGAATTATAAATTAACCACATAGGGGGGAAAAACATATTTTGGACAATTTACCAGTTACAGCACAAATGAAATAAAACATTTCACGGGATCCTCTTAAAAATCTGCAAAAAGTTTCCCAGCACACTCAACAGCCAGCATGCAAAACAAAAACCTGTCTAACCGCTAAGGTTAAAAGCAGAGGTTTAGATACATGTCTTCTGCAGAAAATGTGAAAGCCGCACAGCCGCGCCAAGGCACCCCTGCATAGTGCGGTCCCAACTCTAACCTATGAGAGCCTCCATCTTGGAGCACATGGGAGAAAAGATTAAATTGGGTGCAGGTTTGTCAGGAGGAAGCCCAACCTCCCTTAAAGGCACAGGTACGCACAAGGGACCCCGGACATCACAACGGCAGCTGAGACCCCCTCATGCGTCACTGCACCAAATAAGTCAAGCAAAACAAATGGCAAACGCACTCATCAATTCGTTACCAGCTTTACAGCAAGGTGCACACGGAAGGGTTCAAACAGAAAAAAGTTTCCACACTCACCAGCCAGCATGCAAAACAAAAACCTGTCTAACCACTAAGGTTAAAAGCAGAGGTTTAGATACACACGTCTTCTGCAGAAAATGTGAAAGTCGCACAGCCGTGTTAGGACACCTCTATATAATGCGCTACCGTGTGCACCTTGCTGTAAAGCTGGTAACGAATTGATGAGTGCGTTTGCCTCTTAAAAATTCGGCACACTCCGTTAATCGCGCTGACATCATAACATTTTTGGAGATTTCATATAGAGACCCCCGGCTTCATAAAACTACCAAGTTCATAAATACACAGACCGCAAATTCAGCTGACTCTGAGCCCCCCCTCCCCCCCTCGCACAGACAATTCTAAAGCGCTCTCTGTAACATGAACACATAATAAAGTCCGGTGTGGAGTCACTTATCATTTCTGAAAATGTCCATTACTCATATGATACAAGTGATGAATATAGAGAAGAACCGGAGAGACTTGCGCTTTGGGTTCAGGGTTTTCCTTTTTTTTATCAATTTTTTTTTTTTACTTATTAAATGTTTATTGTGAGTTTTCCAAAGCATAAACAATACAAAGACAGTGGTGGTTTACATCAAGACCAGCGGTGTAAGCTCAAGACTTATAAACGACATGTGTCACTCACTGTAAATATAAAGAAATAATCATAAGCCTTCACCAGACGCACATGGGGGTACGAACATTGACAAGGGATAAGGTCAGCAATCTCTGTCCAGTATTTCCGCACCTGCGGGCACTCCCACCATATGTGAGCGAAACTGCCCATCGAGCCACAGGAGCGCCAACAGAGCGGAGGGGTGGACGGGCATATTGCATGCGCTTTAAGAGGCACCATGTACCATCTGGCTAAAAGTTTGTAATTTACTTCTTGCATATAACTATGTGGTGAGGCTGACAGACATACTCATAACAGTTTAGTGCGTTGTGAGGTACTAAGGGGCCTCTGAAGATCCCTTTCCCATTTTTCGATGTATGCTGGGGGCGAGGGGTAATTCAGGTCCCCGATGATCTTATATATGGTTGACAGAGTATGACTCGGTGGTTCAGATGAGCTCAAAAGTTGTTCAAAGGGTAAGAAGTTCGGAGTGTCTCGTAGGGGGCCAGACAAGGAAGCAATAAAATGTTGAAGCTGACGATGTTTCCAAAAGTCCATAGCGAAGGTCCCCCAGCGTGTCCGCAAGGATTGGATGGATAGGAGGTTGGTTCCCTGGATTAATCCTTTAGACGAAGACACAGTTTTTCGTACTTTAAGGTTTTACATCATAAAACAAACTTTTCCCAGATACCTTCCACTCTTTTTTAATGACCATTGTGCAGCAATTTACCGTATCAGCTTGAATGCAAAAAAAGCCGCAAAACACACAAAAAAAAAATAAAAAATAAAAATCAGAATAAAAAAAGCCAGCCCACCCTGACAGCAGATTATTTAACCACTGGATTTTGAGAAGCAGGCTTGGTCGGGATTGACCGCACTGTCGGCTGCTTAGAGGGAAGTGGTCAATTAAGAGAACCCTCTCTTGCCTATCCCTTTGACTAGGCCTGCAAAAACACCTCACAAGTGGAACTGTAGCTGCTCGGCCTGGGAAAATATGGGATAGATTAATGCGGCATGTAAAACAAATGACTCGGGAGGCTCAGCTGAGAGAGCGGGTATTAAAAGCACGCCAGTCAAAGGGGGCTTTAGTGAAAGGGATTTGGTGCCATGCACTCAACACGTGTGAGCCCGGTAAGACTGCGGGGTGTTTGGAATTGCTAATGGGCCATGGGTGTAAATTCTTTCAAGACCTTTTTAAAGGCACAGATGTTTCTGGAGAGCTCACTTTAAACGAGGGCCTGACATGGATTAAAGTCATGTGTGACTCTAAAATTGATCGGCCCTTTGGCGTACGTTTTTTAATGATGGTCATGTGACAGAGGCAGGTTTTTCCTCTAAGTGCCGTATCTCTGTCCATATGAAAGGGAAGCTGTGTATATTTTTAGGCTCTCGCTTCGAGCTGTTATTGAAGATTTGGTACATTTTTCGTGCGATTTTTGCAGCTTTGCCACATTTCCATGATTGCATCTAAAAATATGTAGGTG
>NW_017306568.1:1250472-1252170 GCF_000935625.1 Nanorana parkeri
TCGGGCGCCGGGCGAGTAGTTTTTTTGTACATTCAGCCCTGCTCCAGACAAGCAGAGCTAAATGGGGGCTCTAATCAGATCACTTGTATCAAATCGAGCGGTGGCGGCGATCGTGTCCGGGGCCCCGCCACCGCCGTGGTTTTCGGGGTCCCCCACTCCTCTGGGGGACCCGTGACCACGGCATAGGAGCTCACCATAGAGCCCGTAGAGCAGACGAAGAACGTCCATTCTTCGTCTGCTCTGTGTGATCACAGAGACAGGTGGCGCTGTAATCACACTCTGCTTGCCCAAAGCAGGGCTAAATGTAGAAAACAACTACCCGCCTGGCGCCCGGAACTGCATGTCCCGGGCGTCGGGAGATTGGGATTCAACACCCCTGCTGCCCCTCTACTCCCTGCCGCCCCAAGGCCGGGCCTCGGTTGGCCTTGTGGGAAATCCGGCATTGGATACAGTAGGGATTGTTTAAACCGGCGTCCTGCTGAGATGTTCCTTTTGCTATATAATGTATTGCTGGGATTTGTAGGCCTCTCTAGTCAGTGTTATTCTGCATTACTGTATGTATTGCTGAGGGATTTGTAGTGCCTCTACAGCTTGGAGTCGTTCTGCATTTCTGTACATTGCATTGCTGAGATTTGTAATCGTAAAGTTCTGGATTGGGTTCCCTGAAGGCAGCACTGGATCAATGCAGATCCTGAAGTGATCCAGCGCCGCCTTCATGGAATCATCAGCTGAATATAGCTACTTACTTCACATAGTATACTACGCCAGGTTCTTATTACTTTGTCCTTGAGCAGCTTAAACAGGCCTGTCCAGAAGCCTTTTTCTATTTCAGGATGGCCCAGCATGGCCAATGACTCTGCAGAGCTGGATCACCTGATTCTGTGGAGGCGGCATGTTTGGGTAACTCGCTGTGTGCATTGTTGTATATATACAGTATACAGTATGTGTGCGTTTGTGCATATATATCTCCAAATTTACTTGTAATGTTTATCTGAGTTCAATACATTGCATTTTGTTTAATTATGGGTGTAAGTGGGGGGCCTCACGTTTGAGATTTTTTTACGGCCCCACAAAGTCTAGAGTCACCACTCTATCTATCCATCAATCTGTTATTAGGGTTGGGCTCGATGTACAAGCCGAACGTGAGTTCGATTCGAACATCGCTAGTTCGTGTGTTCGCTGAACACACAAACTATCAGGGCGTTCGGCGGGCTATCTGCCCACCGAGTGCCCCATAAGGCAATGCGTCTAGAATTCGAACACGGGGGGTGTTCCGCCCATCACTATCTATTATCTATTCATCGATCGATTGATTGATCGATCAGTCTATCATTCTATCTATATATCTATCTAGAATTCTAGAGTCTATTACACCTCCCAGCAGACCTCTGCACCTGGCCAGACGTTATGTTCCGGCACAGCTGGAGTTGCAGGTTGTGTGTTTTGGGGGATTTGAAAGGAGTGAAATGCATTTTTTTAGTGAGGAAATATGGAATTTCAGCAGAAAAATGACACAAATGAATGATTTGGCTTTCAGCCGCGGGGCAGGCAGTGAATCAAGCCAGGCGTTGCTGCGTTCCCGGGGACCTGCAAAGTGTCCGGTACACCTGCTTAATGCCTTTTCCACAGTCCCAAAGTCAAAGGGATCAGCAGTGCGTCAGGGCCCGAGCGGCGGGCGCGCACAAAGCCACTGCGGGT
>NW_017306568.1:1252229-1256025 GCF_000935625.1 Nanorana parkeri
AAACTGCTAATAGCCATAAACTGGGTGCAATCAAAGCTTCCGCCTGTCGTTCCAGCTCAGCGGAGTCGTGAATTACATCCCGCGATGCATTATGAAATAGCACCTCCTAACTCCTTTCATCTGGGCTACCAGGGCGAGGACTGTTCTGCGAGGGACCAGCCTCCATCCAGAGGAGTCACACGGAATGTAAACTATTGTTAAACGCAATGCAGAGTTTTTAAAGATGAAGTTTAATTTCCTCAAATTACAGGTGAAACTCGAATAATTAGAATATCGTGCAAAAGTAATTGCAGTAATTTCTGCAAAAGGGGCCCAAACCAAGTACTGAGTACATATGCATGCTTGTACTTTTCAGAGGTCCGATATTGTTCTATGTACAATCCTTGTTTTATTGATTGCATGTAATAATCTATTTTTTTGAGGTTGTGGATTTGGGGTTCTTGGGGTTTTCATGAGCTGTAAGCCATAATCATCACAATGATGACAAATCACGGCTTGAATTATCTTGCTTTGCATGTAATGAGTCTCTCTCATATACCCCCCCCCCCCCCCCCAAATCAACAAGCCAATGAATTCTTGTAATAAAATATTCTTGTTCCCATTACCTTATTAATATCCAGTGACATCATCACTGGGTCCCTATGCAATGCAGGGACCCAGGGTCTATACCTGAAAACAGCAGAACAGTATGTGCAACACATACATGATTGACATTGGTGGGTCAGGGACAGTCAGGCTGGGGAGGAAAGGGCTCTACCTGACGTGCTGCAACTTCCAGGACTTCAGGTTTAATACTCACAGCCGTATGATCTCCATTACATACATTGGTGGTTGAATTGATCTTTCTAAAGAGGTCAGTGACTGGCAACATGGCTCCATCATTGGCCTGAACTAGATCTCCATTGAAAAGCCAATATCAGCACCAACCTCAGAGTTATTTATGGTTAAAAGGAAGCAAAGTCCCCCAATATGGCTCCATTATCCAATGGAGGTCCTAACCCAAGTGTAGACACTGGTATAGAAACAATGGGGAGCAGCTTTACATTGATACCTATGGTGGGGTTTGTTGTTTTATTCTAGCGATCACCTACACCCTTATGACACTTTGTGTCCCAATTAATTATCACTATTCATTACCCCTTTTGAGTTCAATTAATCAACGATGATTTTCTTCACTCACTTTATCTCACACCCCATTTTAGTGATCACTTCACTCTTTCACAACCTCTGTGTCCTTACCAACCATCACTACTTACTATTCTCTTTGAGCTTGATTATTCAATGAGAAGCTACCTCATTATTTCTATTTTCACACTTGCCCTTATCCCTTTCCATCACTACATATTCAAATCAACACATACTTTCCACACATAGAATTCGTAATTTTATTATTATTATTTTTGATTACATCATTTTTCTTATATACTAGTCTCTCGTCACCCTTGTTCCTTTTTTCTCTGTTCCTTATCCCTCCATGGAGTTGATGATTACCATACATATGTATTTTTAGCAGAATACTACAGCCTCTAATTTAACAACGTCTGCTGCTGTTGTTTCTCGCCTGACGGCCACAGTGTGCTTTCTCCGACGCGACCACTCCACCTGTTTGTATGTGGCAGCCCATGCCCGATAGAATCAACTCTTGTCTGAATCTGAAACAGTTGCTTTCCTCTCATCATACTCCTGTGCTTTTGATCAATTGATCGCGAAGATATATATACGTAAGCGTTTAATATTTCATATTATTTTAATATTATTACACTTATTGTGATTGAGATTAATGAATGTAAACGATGATTCCGCTACAAGAATAAGTGCAGCTCTCTAATCTTATTACATGTGGGTTCTTCCTATTTCTACTCTAGGACACATATTTTCCTTTATTTTCTTCCCCTGAAGAAGCCCCGTTTGGGCGAAACATGTTGGGACATACCGGAGCACTCATACAACTTTGAAAACAAGCAACTGCACATTTCATAACTGTACGGTACTGTCACCGCATATGTTTTTTATTTATGATTTTGTCTTTCTATTGTAAAATAATGTTTAAAATGGTATCTCAAATAAATGTTTTTCTAAGATTTTATCTCTGAAGTCTGGAATTGTTTCTAAAAAGCCCCTTTTCTCTTTGGGCACTTGCACACCCCACTGTGGAAATATCCTTCTTCTTTTATACTACAACCCGGGGTGTGAAACTTCCAGCACCTCTACATTTCATTTGCAACACATGTCTACTAATGTTATCTCCCGATGGGGACAGCTGTCTAAGAAGATGTTTCGCTTCCCTTTGGAGAGATTTCCATCCACTTTGTGTTGTTTCTCAGGGACAGGAAATTAAAGGAGAACTATGGGGTCAGTGTTTTTCCCCATAGTTCTCCTTGAGGTAACGGGAGGACACCACCCAGTGGAGGCAGAAACCCCTGATAGGCATTTTAACTATTTCCTACTCTATCCAAACTAAAATAAACATATACAATATATATATATACACTGTATTGCCAAAAGTATTGGGACGCCCCTCCAAATCATTGGATTCAGGTGTTCCAATCTATACAGAAATTTATTTTTTAATTTGTATTTATTTAATTATTTTTAATTAATTAATCTATAGATTCATTAACCAAATGGGCACAGAATTTGCTTATCTTTAACAGTAACCAATCAGGTTGTCTTTCTATCCTCTGGAAAAATGAAACAAGAATCTGCTTTAATAGGTAAGAAATCTTTTCTTTTCCCTGTGTCTTTTCTCTTGGGTAATTAACCCCGTAACGTACCACCATCATTTAAAGCTGAACTCCAGGTAGTTAAAAAGGATACGCATTGATGCAGCACTGTATTCAATACATCATTTCATTTTGTAAATACAAGCACTGTGAGTTTCCTAATTTAACTCAATTTAGCCTTTTGTACAGCAGAGCTTAGACTGGGAGAGCGAGAAGCAGCGTATTGAACCAATCGGTTGTGCTGCATCTACAAGCAGCATGCTGATAGAAGGAGCAAGCAGAATGAGAAAGAGATGAGCTTATCAGTCTGCTGCTTCTCGTTTCAGTGTCCAGGCCAAGATTCTCTCGTCCTGGTGGGGTGGTCCAAACGGGGGGGGGGGGGGGGGGGGGGACTGTAAGTGAAAGTAAAACTACAGCAGGACTGTGCTGTACAGCAGAGCTATGTAAATCTCATAACTGGATGGACAGAAATACAAATCCTTTGGCAGGTAATCCAGTTCCCGTATATGTATTTCGCTGATCGCATGCAGCTAAGCTTTACGGCATTTAAAGGAGAACTATGGGGTTAAGGCTTTTCCCCATGGTTCTCCTTAGGGTAACGGGAGGACAAGATGGCGGATCGGAGAGGGGGGAATCTGCCGTGACAGGATCGAGAGGTGAGCGAACGCCGCTATGTGTTCACTCACCTCCCGATCTACTGAGCCGACCTGTGACAGTCTCATTGTCACAGGTCGGCTAGAACTATGAGGTGAGTGGAAAGCACTCCCCTCATAGTTCTCCTTTAAGAGCAATATTACAAAAGTCAGGAAGATGCCGTTATAGAAAATGTTTCCTGATATAATCTTTATGTGGAACGTTTATTTCACACTTGAGGATATTGCATGCTCAATACATCTGAATAACATCTGCAGAGCTTAGAATGCAGTGAGTGTTGGGGAGGGTGAAGGAGGCATTTTGCACGCTCTTTAGATGTAAATTGATTCCATCCAGTGGTGTCACAAGGGGGGTGCGGGGGGTGCGGCCCGCACCCGGGTGACACCATTGGAGGGGGGGCACCAAAAAGACTCCCACGC
>NW_017306568.1:1256394-1259777 GCF_000935625.1 Nanorana parkeri
GGGGTTACGGCTTTGTTAACCCCGAGCCACACTCGGGAATACCAATGGATACGTGCTGAAATCGGCCCCTACGTGCAAAAAAGAATACTTTTTCGCGCGTAGGGCGTTTTTCAGCGCGACAAAATGCTTTGAAATACGCCAAGGTGGGAACCATGCCCATAGGGATTCATAGGATTTCACTTCTTGAGCGTTTTTCAGCGATTCGATCAGCGCTGAATAACGCCCAGGTGGGAACCCATCCTTAAGGTAACGATTTATAAATCTTCCTCCCATTTGCACAACATTCCCAATACTAGAGGAGCATATGAATTTCCTCTGCTCCTCGGTTCCATCTAGTGACCATAATGCAGTGTGAGCAGTGTATGGCTGGGCGAAAGATTTATAAATAGACCCTTAAGGTCACCTGTTCATTCTGGGTGGTTTCACAGTGCCTCCTGACCCCAGAAAATGTGCTCACACATCCACATTCCCTTGCTGCTTCCATTGCCCCGCATGACAGTGTTCAAACCTGGCGAATGGCCATTAAAGGAGAACTATGGGGTTAAGGCTTTTCCCCATAGTTCTCCTTAGGGTAACGGGAGGACACAAACTAGCGTCCTCCCGTCACCCTAGGCTCAGTATACCGCGAGCTGTAGCTCGCGGTATACTGAGACGCCGCAGTATACAGCCAGCAGCTGCTCGCGCTATACTGAGACGCCGCAGCTGAAGCAGGTCCCGACAATTATGCCTGGATCCGCCCAGCTGCGTGACTGACAGCTGGCTCTGCCTATCTAAAGGCAGAGCCAGCTGTACCCGCCCCCTCCCCTGTCCGTTCCGCCAGTCAGCGCTGGCGGATCGGAGCGGGGAGGGGGGATTCCAGCCCCTCCCCTGTCACGGCAGAGAGCTGTGACAGGATCGAGAGGTGAGGGAACGCCGTTATGTGTTCGCTCACCTCCCGATCTACTGAGCCGACCTGTGACAGTCTCATTGTCACAGGTCGACTAAAAACTATGAGGTGAGTGAAAAGCAATCACCTCATAGTTCTCCTTTAAGGCTCGAGCACTGTGCAGTGTGTAGCGCTCACCCCCGAAGGAGCCGCTGGATGAACAGGTCCATATCTAGTCAGTCTAGGGATAGATTTCCAACTGCCCCATTAGCATTAACCGCCCTCTTCCTGTGCCCACAAATTGAAGTCCGCTCCAATCGTAAAATGCTGGTGAAACAGTTTATTCACTTCTAATTAGGGAGAGAGGGTATAGGGTCTAGGTGCACCGGCCTCCATAGCTCCAGACTCACCAGATCTTATCTTCGTGAAGTACATCTCCACAATCCTTGGAAGAACACTGACCCCGCTCAGAAGTCCCTCTGAATACCAGGCACTTCAAAAGCCCACACGGGTCCTGATTCTTCCATCCTTACAGGCATTCTCCTGACTGCAAACTCTCAAGGAGGCTTCTCCTTCAGCAGCTCAGCCAACTCCCACCCCCAGGCCTCGGCCTAGCCTAGGGGCAGGCTGAACAGGACCCAACCTCAGTCTATGGCTGGTCCAGGCCAGAGAGCGAGCACATGGCCTCCCACCAATATATATATCCTTTGTCAGCAGACATCACTGGCTACAAAAAGCCCAGTAACTGGCTGCTGCCCTGTACACATATCACAGTGTCACCCATTGGCTGTCCCATAATGTGACAGAGTCTCACTCCGCCCTAGGGGGTACAGACAAGGTTGGACACCTGGGATTAACCATGTGCTGGCTGCTACAAAATTCAACCAGGCTGCATACAGCCCTGGCTATCACTAAATAGCTGGTAAGCACCTCACCAAAGGTGATGGGCGCTACAAGTGCTATCACATGGGGTAGGTCAAATGTTCCTCCATCCTCGGAAGCAGAACGCTGCTCCTTTACAGCAATGGAATGGGGGCTTCTATGGGGCTGGGAGGCGGTAAGAAAATGGATGAGTGAGTACACCTTACTGTGGTGAGGGGGGAGCTATCATCAGGCATGAATGGGCAAAGTGGCTGTGTCTCATAAGGCTTATAACCTTTTCTGTTCAATGTTGTACGCAAGGCCTTTGCAAAGAAAACATCTAGATGATGCTGGATGTCCTCCAGCCAGGAAAAAAGGCAGGCTCTATGTGACTTGCTGCAGCAAGAAAAAATAAGTTGCTCTACTTTTCGATTGTAAGCCCTCAGGGGCAGGGCCCTCCTTACCATCTTGTCTTGAATTGTATTGTGATTGTAATGTCTTCCTTATATTGTAAAGCGCTGCGCAAACTGTTGGCGCTATATAAATCCTGTATAATAATAATAATATTACAAGACGTAGGTGGTGTCTGCAGGTCCATCATTGCGGACATGCCATGGAGATCCCGGCCCTTTCGGAGCCTAATGACACCGCTGATCCACATAGGGTTGCCACCTTTTCTTCAAGTGAAACCCGAACACTCTAGCGACGAGCGGACATTTTTTGGGGGAGAATGAGTCATGGCTTATTCATATGTAACTAGCACCACCCATTCTTATGTAAATATCACAGTTGAGACTGTTTTTAGTGGGGGGCCAGTAGCCCCAATCTTAATTTTGGTTGCCCCTGTCTGCCTGACATCTTGCGTCTGGGTTTCTGCTGCCATGAAACCCGAACACAGCATTCAAAACCCGGACTGTCCGGGTGAATCCTGGACAGGTGGCAACCCTAGATCCACACGATAAGTACAGTGAACAATTCTTCATACAGATACAATTCGCAGGAACAATAAAGAAAATCACCTCTGAGAGTTCGATGCTGCCACAGGTCACCTGCACACCTTACAGCTTTGCGACCCTTTAGGGATAATGGCGGTGCTCATAACGCGCCGCGCGGAACTCCAAAGCGTAACAGAAAATCACAGCACACACTTAGGGGTCTATTCACAAAGCTAACCGAAGGATCACCTTCGGCTGATCCTTCAGCTAGCTTCAGTTGCAGGAGCCCTTCAGTTCAGTGGAACCGAAGGGCTGCGGCACGGACTATTCACTATAGCCCGCACAGCTGCCGAAGGCGGGCGTGCGGCTCAGCCAAGCCGAAGGCATATGCTTCGGCTCGACTGAGCAAAAGCGACAGCCGAAGCGGGGAGAACTGCCGGCTAAAGGCCGACCGAATGTCTCGCAAGTGACAGCTGGGCGGAGGCCTGACGTCACGGCCCGGCTCCGCCCAGTTGTTATTCATTGGCCGGGACCTGCTAAAAGACTCTAGCAAGTGCTGGCCAACAGGAAACAGTTGGGCGAAGCTAGCTGTCACTGCTAGCTCCGCCCGATTGTTTTTTTAATTATTTTTTTATTATTATTAATTTTTTTAAACATATTATTTATTAACATTTAAAAAAAAAAAAAAAACTTTTTTTTTATTATTTTCATTGATTTTTTAT
>NW_017306568.1:1265102-1269570 GCF_000935625.1 Nanorana parkeri
AAAAAAAAAAAAAAACTTTTTTTTTATTATTTTCATTGATTTTCTATTCTGCGCGGTACCACGGCGGTACCGAGCAGAATAGCCAAATGCCGCTCGGCGGCATTCAGCTACTCACTGCCGTTCGGCTCCTATGAAAATAGGGGCAAACGGCAGCGAGAGAGCTGGCGGAACTTCGGCTCAGCCGATCCAGATGTTGGGTCGGCTAAGTTGAACTCCTTCTGCACTTTGGGTCAGTGCAGCCGCTGAAATTAGCCGTACAAGGCTGAGGTAAATAGCCGAAAGTAGTTTGGCTCACTTCACTTCGGCTCGGTTATTCACTCGGCTGCAATCGGCTGCAATCGGCTGCAATCGGCTGCAATCGGCAGCTTTGTGAATAACCCTATTGATATAGCTGCAGTCGGCTTTGTGTTCTTTATTGAAACGTCACATTATGCCAAGTATGCCAACATTTCGGGACCACCCAGGGACCTGGGGTTGCCATCTTTTCTTTAAGTGAAACCCCAACGACCCAGCCCCGCAATTTTATTTGTTGAAGAATATAGAGGCGAGAGTGAGGAGAGGTAGCCAAACGAAAGAGCAAGAAGAGACAGCCAAGGGAGGGAGTAAGAAGACCGGCTATTGAGGACTACAAGTTCCAGCAATACATTATACAGCAATACAAAATAAACATCAAGCTCCCTGATAGCTCCAGGGTCTCAGGTTGTCTGTGCGGGCTCTCATCAGGACTGTGCGGGCTCTCATCAGGACTGTGCGGGCTCTCATCAGGACTGTGCGGGCTCTCATCAGGGTTGTGCGGGCTCTCATCAGGGGTGTGTTGGCTCTCATCAGGGGTGTGCTGGCTCTCATCAGGGGTGTGCTGGCTCTCATCAGGGGTGTGCTGGCTCTCAGGTGGGCTGTGAAGGCTCTCAGGTGTGCTATATGGGCTCTCGGGCGGCTATGTGGGCTATGCAGACTTTCAGGTGTGCTCTGCGGTGTCTCACCAGGGGTCTGGAGTGTGTGTGGTGTCAGGAAGACATAGGAGGAGACGTGCCTGTTGACATGAGCCTGTGACTGGCAGGAGGGCTGCAACATCCCATGCTTGCTGAGGACCTCGGGAGCCTTCCTGTGAGCCGCAGGCCCGCACATCTCCTCTCCAGTCTTCCTGACATTTGTTAAATAATGTAAAGTGTCTGGGTGTCAGCTGGCCTGAAACCCAGACACAGGACTCAAAACCCGGACTGTCCGGGTGAATCCAGGACAGGTGGCAACCCTACAGGGACCCTTCATCAGAGTGGCACAGTGACGCCGTGATGAAGGTCCGGAAACGTTAGCATACTTGGCATTATGTGACGTTTGAATAGAGTACACGAAGCCGAATGCAGGTATATCAAGTGTGTGCTGGCGATTTTCTGTTTCGCTTTGCACCTCTGAGATCGGTCGCCTGCCTAGCCCTCTACACCTGCTGCTTTGTTCTTTTATATGATCCCAGAACTCTGTGTTCTTTAATATTCTTCTATATCACGGTCATCATGCCATATACAGTATTACTTACATTTAATGTCACACAACATCTACAGCACAACAGCGGCGGTCTGTTGGGTCATTAGCTGGTTAATCATCCTGTGAACTGTACAGCCGGAAGCCTCTATCGATTCTCCTGATTCCTCCGCAGCTCATTGAATCTTTCATTAGGCGCAACATTCACAAATCAATATATTTATTTCTAAGAATAAGAGTCACGCAGAGGAAATCGATAGAGAACAGTTTACAAGGCGGGCATAGAATCTGAATACGACTCAACGTTCCAACTAGCAGAGAGGGACCTTCGAGGATCATGCTTGGTACACCATCCCTATAGCTAAAACAGCCTTTCTACTCTAGAGGGACCTCCAGGAAGGTCTCGGGGAACCTCTGCTAAAAGCATTTCATTGGGGGTCAGTGGGAAGAATGCTCCATACATTGGTGGTCAGTGGGAAGAATGTCCCTTACATTAGTGGTCAGTGGGAAGAATGTCCCTTACATTGGTGGTCAGTGGGAAGAATGTCCCTTACATTGGTGGTCAGTGGGAAGAATGCTCCTTACACTGGGGGTCAGTGGGAAGAATGCTCCTTACATTGGTGGTCAGTGGGAAGAATGCCCCTTACATTAGTGGTCAGTGGGAAGAATGCCCCTTACATTGGGGGTCAGTGGGAAGAATGCCCCTTACATTGGGGGTCAGTGGGAAGAATGCTCCTTACATTGGAGGTCAGTGGGAAGAATGCTCCTTACATTGGTGGTCAGTGGGAAGAATGCCCCTTACATTGGGGGTCAGTGGGAAGAATGCCCCTTACATTGGGGGTCAGTGGGAAGAATGCCCCTTACATTGGGGGTCAGTGGGAAGAATGCTCCTTACATTGGAGGTCAGTGGGAAGAATGCTCCTTACATTGGTGGTCAGTGGGAAGAATGCCCCTTACATTGGGGGTCAGTGGGAAGAATGCTCCTTACATTGGAGGTCAGTGGGAAGAATGCCCCTTATATCGGTGATCAGTGGGAAGAATGTCCCTTACATTGGTGGTCAGTGGGAAGAATGCCCCTTACATTGGGGGTCAGTGGGAAGAATGCTCCTTACATTGGAGGTCAGTGGGAAGAATGCCCCTTATATTGATGATCAGTGGGAAGAATGCTCCTTACATTGGTGATCAGTGGGAAGAATGCCCCTTACATTGGGGGTCAGTGGGAAGAATGTTCCTTACATTAGTGGTCAGTGGGAAGAACCTCTGCTAAAAGCAATTCATTAGGGGTCAGTGGGGGAGAATGCTCCTTACATTAATAATCAGTGGGAAGAATGATCCCCTTACAGTGGTGGCTACCCCTACAGAGAGCTAGAAAAGTAATACCTGTTATGCCTCTGCCAAGTTGCATTGGACCTGTGGGTATGCAGGCGCCATCAAATGGCAGGTCAAACATCCACAGCTCTAGGAACCCCTAGCAACCTCCGGAGGTACCTTATGGTTCCTCAGAACCCTGGCTGAGAATGGCTGAGCTAAAATATCATGTCTAGGTCCTTTAAGTCAACCCGCCCACCCCTCTAAAAGCAGCTCACTTGGTAAAATACTAACCTTCCTCCCCATTTCGGAGATCGTTCCTGTTTGGCCCGGCCAGGGCCTTTTCCTACTGCGTGGCATCACAAGGTGGTGCGGGGGGGGTGTGGCCCGCACCCGGGTGACACCATTACAGGGGTGACGCCAAAATGAGTGACAGTCATTTTGGTGCCACCCCCTCTAAAAAGTCGGCCACTCGGTCAAGGACCGGGAGCCCGACAGTGTCAGGAGAGAGGAGGGGACCTGGTGGCATACCTCATCCCGCCGGGTGACATACCACTCTCTGCCGGCGTCTATCACCAAGATGGCCGCTGGCAGGCGTCAATCAGATGGCCGTGCATGCGCGATGACGACACGGCAGAGTGTCACCCGGTGACACCCAGCCTCAGGACACCCCTGGATCAGGCGCCTTTATATGTGATATTTAACCAACAATAGACATTCATTAAGTTAGAAGATGGCTAATGCATTGCACAGGAAGTTGCATTTGTTTTTAGTGCTGACTGAGATATACTGAGAACTAATATTAAAAATAAAAAAAATCATCATGGCGCTTTCACACGGACAGGACGCGGTACTCTTAATAAATCATATTGCAGGCGCTTGGCCTTGTATTGGTTCTGGATCTTTTAGTTTACACAGAGAAAATGCCTTTATAATAAAGCTTTATGAACTTTCCCACACTTGCTGGATAATTAATCACAGCACAATGGTGTGTGCGCGATATAAAACGCTCTCATAGCACGCAGCGCCCTCAATCATACGCTCCATCTAGTGGCCAGATTCGGTGCTGCGACACACTATAATGATGGAGATTAAAGTAGATCTGAACCCATTCGCTAAAATTATTAATGTCATTTTAAAATCCAGACAAGATCAGGAAAAGTCATTTCTCTCCCACAGCCGCATGGCCAGTAATCCTCTGAGCCCGGCTATTAGCGGAGCTCTTAAAGCTGAACTCCGGTCACAAATGTCTTCATTTAAATGTACTGCCTGACTTGCTCACGTACCCTGACTCAACGTGACTTCCTACTAAGTTTTAATCTTGCAGACTGATCACTGGGGGAGACTGAGGAAATGCTTCCTCCTGCCTGCAGCAGACTGATCACTGGGGGAAGGGAGACTGAGGCTGGTGAGGATAGATAGATAGAGGGATAGATAGATAGATAGATAGATAGATAGATAGATAGATAGATAGATAGATAGATAGATAGATAGATAGATAGATAGATAGATAGAGGGATAGATAGAATATTATAAGTATCGAATAAATATATCTGTAAAACATAAATCCAGGCCACGGAACTTGCTGTATTTCTTCTTGAAGACTTTTCGCTGGTTATGCGCCTAGCTTTCGCAATTCAAAATTGGGTGAGCATTGCCTTTAGTGGGAACTGAGTTCAGGACC
>NW_017306568.1:1269607-1270665 GCF_000935625.1 Nanorana parkeri
GGGAGAACATTTCTATTTAGAGTCTAACATATAAACCTGATCCATGTTCCCATACAAAGCCATGTTCTCGCTTCCCCTGTGCATTGTTCGTACAAGGGAAGACATTATTCCCATTTGCACGTCGTGCAGCTCAGTAAAATAATAAGATGTCAGCTCAGGTCACTGAGGTCTTCAGAGGTCCAATTATGAGCCCCAAGAAGGGAAAAACAAGGGTGACATCACCGAATGTAAACTATTAATAATCCTCAGAAGCCGATTTTCCTTCTCGCTTCCGAAATAATATTGTCTTTGGCTTCTGTTCATTGATACTTTGCTATTTGTTTGCGGTAACCAGGAAGATCCCGCCAGACTTTTTTTAAAATATGTTTCCCAAAGTTTTTTAAGCAAAGGATGACTTCATCCCGACCTTCCAATGGAAGACCCGAGGACTCTCAAAAATATTGTTTTACAATTATGACTCTAAGGTGGGACGATTCGGCTAAAGTGGGGACTATCAGAACTAGAGTGGACCTAGAACTTTACTGTCTGCCTGAATACAGTCCTGACGCGTCACAATGTACAGCAAAAGTATCATTTTTTCCTAAAAGTTCTATCATTTATCTATAAAAAGTCATCATTGAGCTCTAGTCAGTGACTTCGCCTAGGCTCAGATGATGTCATCAGCCTGCTGCAGGCAGGAGGAAGCATTTCCTCAGTCTCCCCTCCCCCAGTGATAAGTCTGCTGCAGGCAGGAGGAAGCATTTCCTCAGTCTCCCCTCCCCCAGTGATAAGTCTGCTGCAGGCAGGAGGAAGCATTTCCTCAGTCTCCCCTCTCCCAGTGATCAGTCTGCTGCAGGCAGGAGGAAGCATTTCCTCAGTCTCCCCTCCCCCCAGTGAACAGATTGTACATTGTAACATTGTAGCAAGTCACAAAGGAGAGCCTGCAGCAGGGGACTCAATGAAACACTCTGCTACAGTGGTCTCTGACCTGCCCGTCAGCTGCCACCTATGAGGAGACTGCATAGAATAGAAGCTGATGGTGAGCTGGAGACGAGCACTGTCATTGTAGACCCATTGTT
>NW_017306568.1:1270702-1286629 GCF_000935625.1 Nanorana parkeri
GCTTATGTGTTATCACCACTGACATCCCCTTTCCTTTGGGTGTCTGTCAGTCAGACCTCATTATAGCTTCTTCTCATTATGAGTAGCGTGGTCGGACAGCGAAGGGGGGAGGGAGGGTGAGCTGTGAAACGTAGCTCAACACCACTACTCAGATCTCAACGGGACCAGTGGCGTAACAATCACCATAGCGACCCAGGCGGTCGCTATGGGGCCCGGGGCACAGTGGGGCCCGGCCAGATGCCGTGCGGGCCGCCTGGGTCACTATGGGATCTTCTGCTGCTGGCTTTCACTGGCGTCTGAAGACGAACCCGCCGCTGTTCAGATCATCGGTGCAGCGGCGCGTTCGTCTCCACAGTCCATGAGAGCCAGCAGCAGCGGGGGAGCAGGCTGGAACCGGTGTTCTATCAACGTCACGAGCCTCTGACGTCACCAGCAGTGGAGGAGGAGGCAGGCCCGTGCTCGGCACCAGGGGAGGAGGCGGCCTCGGTGATGAAGAAGGAGGCGGCCCGGCGACGGAGGAGGTAAGGAGTGCGACCAGCCCACCTGAGGGTGATCCTGCAGAGCCCACCATAGAGAGTCTATGGTGGGCTCTGCAGGGTCACCCTCAGGTGGGATCTCGAGTGGGCTCTGCAAGGGGTATAACTAGAAATCACGGGGCCCCATACAAAATTTTGCTATGGGGCCCTGTGATTTCTAGTTACGCCCCTGAACGGGACCAAGTGCTATGTGCCTTGGGTCCCCTTGGGGATTCAACAAGGATTTTAATATTCTGGTGATACCTCTTCTTTAAAACATGTGGACTCTTTTTACCATTTGGTCTGGCGCTCCCCCTGTTTGTACATAAATCGAGCTATATTCTGGGTACCCATTAGGGGAAGTTCTTCATGTGAGCAGGCACACCACAGATAGATATAGCACTCTGAATGGGGTCTATTTATAATTAATCTGCAGAACCATTCGCCCTGTGGTTCTCTGTGAATGTTCACTCTGTGCGAATAGAGGCAGAAACAACCTTCTTAGTATATTTTCTTTCCAGGTGGAACACCGTGTAATGCAATACCATACTATGGAGACTAGATGGAACTACTCAAATATTCCCTATGCTCTTTAGCTCCATGCAATGGCCATAATGAGGTATTACATTACATTCATCTTGAATATAAAATATACTAAGAACAATAATTTTTCAATTTATTCATACAGAACAAACATTTGCAGAGATTTTCCTGGGCGAATGGATCTGTCAATTGTTAATAAATTGTATTTTATTACAGTTTTTTATATGGCGCTGGCAATTTCTGCAGTGCTTTATATCACATCAGTCCCTGCGCTCAAGGAGCTTACAATCTAAGGTCCCTATTGTATACACATACATACGAGGGCCAGTTTAGAGAGGAGCCAGTTAACCTTCCAACATGTCTTTGGAGCGTGGGGAGAAACCGGAGGAAACCCACACACACAAGCACAGGGAGGACATGCAAACTCCTTGCAGATAGTGATCTGATCGGGATTTGAAACAGGGACCCCCAGTGTCCTTCCAGACCAACGGTGGGGCGGGGGCAGTTCACACATGACCCAGAAGATCATTTCAAATTCCAATTTGGTTAACGAGGAAAAAAAGATTCAATATACATTGCAAGTTCCAGCTCCTTTGCAGTTTCATACCGGCTTGTATTCTGTAGATGCAGAGAAAGGCCATTGCTGAAACTTCCTCAAGTGGGAGGGTCTGCTATAATCACATGGTCAGTCCGGGTGTTCTAAGTAGATAACACAGCGTCCTCCTGTAGTCATATTTCCACAGTATGCCACCAAAAAGGAAAGGCTTACCGTAATGTACCTACTCAATGCTTTCTCTCTTCATGTGCAGGGTGACTGGTGGCTTGTCTCCACCCCATCCTGTAATAAAGACTGGTCACTGCTGCTCTCTCTCCTTGTGCAGGGTGACTGGTCTTGTTTCCGCCCCCTCCTGTAATAAAGACTGGTCACTGCTGCTCTCTCTCCTTGTGCAGGGTGACTAGTCTTGTTTCCGCCCCCTCCTGTAATAAAGACCCGTCACTGCTCCTCTCCTTGTGCAGGTGACTGGTCTTGTCTCCACCTCTCCGGTAGTTTCCTGTAGTGGGTGGGGACTGACCCGGAGTTCTGCTTTAACCTGCTAAAGGCTCTGCCACACAGAGCAGTCCTGCCTGGCAGGGAAAGGGACCTAATTTTTCTCTGTTGCAGTTTCACATTCACTTACAAGTCCCCTCTCTACCCCAACCTGGAACTTTGCCATGAAAAGCTAAGCGGCACACTGATGACCTCATCAGCTTTCAGTGATGTTTTTGTATTTTTTGTGGTCTTGCCCCTTTAATTCGGTATTAATAAAGAGCAGACACAGAGTAAATATTTGCCAGCGTTCTGCCAGCGTTGCTATTTTTAGCGCGGTTTCTGGTAAATGGGCGCTCTTTTACAACTTGTTTTGAAGCTCGGTGAGTTGACAATGCCGCAAGTCGAGTGTCTCTATGAAAACAGGAAGTTGGATTTCCCTGAGCGCTGGGCCCCAATGATGAGAAACGTAAACAATTCAGAACTATTTCAATCTTTTGATACTTAGTTACTATTATACTTTTTATTTATCTTTTTATGGTTGTTCCGCATTGTGCTGCGTTTGCTTTTTTTTGCTTGTTTATTAAAGCCCACGTGAGCTTCCAGCGTAAATCAGCTAAATACATTGCATGCGCATCCAAAGGTGAGCGGATCTTAGGGCCCGTTCACACCATCGCGGTGCAACTGGCACACGTTATGTCACACTTCGATATGTTAAGGCAGCACACTCAAAGTGAACGGTCTACCAATGCACAAAAAGGCACCATTTCTGGTGGTGTATTGGAGAAGGGGGCGTGTCAGACCTCTGCAGAGAGACCACTGCTTCCACATAGACAGCAGGTATCCTTGTCTGCAGCATGCTGGCAGTGGCTGCGTTAGGACTCATTCACATGGGAATCGGCCGACACGTACAGCTACGTGCTGCGTGCACAGCCGGATCGGGCAGCTCCCGGTATGGCAGGTGCTGCGTGTGATTAGTACGCAGCCCCCGTCCTTCTCTATGGGACTACGCGACCGTACGCCGCCCTACGCTCACCTCAAGTGCAGGTGCGGGTGAGCGTACTCGTATGCTGAAAGGATGGATCCTGTCTGTGTCCGAGCCAGGACATCCGCACCACTACGGATCTGCACTTGAGGTGAGCATAGGGCGGCGTACGGCCGCGTATTCCCATAGAGAAGGACGGGGGCTGCGTACTAATCACACGCAGCACCTGTCCTTCCCGGGAGCTGCTTGGTACGGCCGTGCGTGCAGCACGAAGCTGTACGTGTCGGCCGATTCCAGTGTGAATGAGGCCTTAGTGAGCCGGCCGCGGCACACACGAGAACGCAAGGTACATCAATGCGGTCCGGTCCCAAAAAATTCTGCAAGCACTATTTTTTATGATGTGCCTTGCGTTCCCGTGCGGTCGATCGCATTGCGACCAGAAGGGGTGGCTAAGGTGCCAAGGTGCGCACAGCACGGGGCTGTACGTGTCGGCCGATTCCAGTGTGAATGAGGCCTTAGAGAGAAATCAAACTGTAAGACTCTGAGCACCATTGAAAAACTGGAAGTAGAATTGGGCTTTAGGTGTCCTAAAGATTAGAGAGTTCTAGCTCTGATTCAGCAGGGGGGGGGGGTTTTGGACCTGTGCAGAGAGACTACTGCTTCCACACAGAGAGCAAGGGTCATTCTCTGCAGCACGCTGGCTTTTTTACTCAGGCTGTTGCTGCTTTCTAAAGGAAGTCAACTGTAAGACTTTGCAAACTGCTTGTTTTGATGCACCTGGAATGATGCACGGCCCAGTGTGCTGCAATGCACGTCCGTCTTTGAGGTGTGTTGGGGGGGGTCATTCAGAATGAATGGCACGGCATCGCACCAAAGCATTTGTGAATGGGCCCTTACAGTTCATCTTTACAACACAGCCACAGCCTGAGTAGAAAAGCGTGTCCCCTGCCAGAGAAGGAGCCATGCTCTCTGAGCAGAAGCAGTGGTCTCTCTGCAGAGGTCCAGCACACCCACTGCCGAATCAGAGCTAAAGCTCCCCAATCAGCAGGAAACATGGTTTGTTGATTGCAAAATTATAGGTCTGACACAGAAGAGGGCGTGCCAGACCGCTGCTTCCACACAGAGAGCAAGGGTCGTTCTCTGCAGCATGCTGGCTTTTCTACTCAGGCTGTTGCTGCTTTCTAGGAAGTCAGCTGTAAGGCCTCATTCACACCATCCTCAGTGCATTCCGGCCCGATTGTGACCGGAACACAGTGGATCGCATTGCAGCCGGCTCAGTTTGTTGTGGGACGGGAGGGTGTGGTCCATTGAAGTGAATGGCATCGTAGCCACGCCCTCCGACCACACGGGAACATAAGGTACATCAATGCCTGCGGCCCGGACCGAAAAAATGCTGCAAGCACTATTTTTTCTGATGTGCCTTGAGTTCCCGTGAGGCCGAACGCATTTCTAGCGGAGGGTGTGGCTACGGTGCCATTCACTTCAATTGACCGCCATGTCCCCTCCCAGCCCCCACAACAAAGTGAGCCGGCCGCGGCACACACGGGAACGCAAGGTACATCAATGCGGTCCGGTCCAAAAAAATTCTGCAAG
The DNA here is from genome assembly GCF_000935625.1 of Nanorana parkeri. Lineage (NCBI taxonomy): Eukaryota > Metazoa > Chordata > Amphibia > Anura > Dicroglossidae > Nanorana > Nanorana parkeri. The sequence continues at coordinate 1,275,366 of NW_017306568.1, forward strand.
CACTATTTTTTCTGATGTGCCTTGAGTTTCCGTGAGGCCGAACGCATTTCTAGCGGAGGGTGTGGCTACGGTGCCATTCACTTCAATTGACCGCCATGTCCCCTCCCAGCCCCCACAACAAAGGGAGCCGGCCGCGGCACACACGGGAACGCAAGGTACATCAATGCGGTCCGGTCCAAAAAAATTCTGCAAGCACTATTTTTTCTGATGTGCCTTGAGTTTCCGTGAGGCCGAACGCATTTCTAGCGGAGGGTGTGGCTACGGTGCCATTCACTTCAATTGACCGCCATGTCCCCTCCCAGCCCCCACAACAAAGGGAGCCGGCCGCGGCACACACGGGAACGCAAGGTACATCAATGCGGTCCGGTCCAAAAAAATTCTGCAAGCACTATTTTTTCTGATGTGCCTTGAGTTTCCGTGAGGCCGAACGCATTTCTAGCGGAGGGTGTGGCTACGGTGCCATTCACTTCAATTGACCGCCATGTCCCCTCCCAGCCCCCACAACAAAGGGAGCCGGCCGCGGCACACACGGGAACGCAAGGTACATCAATGCGGTCCGGTCCAAAAAAATTCTGCAAGCACTATTTTTTCTGATGTGCCTTGAGTTTCCGTGAGGCCGAACGCATTTCTAGCGGAGGGTGTGGCTACGGTGCCATTCACTTCAATTGACCGCCATGTCCCCTCCCAGCCCCCACAACAAAGGGAGCCGGCCGCGGCACACACGGGAACGCAAGGTACATCAATGCGGTCCGGTCCAAAAAAATTCTGCAAGCACTATTTTTTCTGATGTGCCTTGAGTTTCCGTGAGGCCGAACGCATTTCTAGCGGAGGGTGTGGCTACGGTGCCATTCACTTCAATTGACCGCCATGTCCCCTCCCAGCCCCCACAACAAAGGGAGCCGGCCGCGGCACACACGGGAACGCAAGGTACATCAATGCGGTCCGGTCCAAAAAAATTCTGCAAGCACTATTTTTTCTGATGTGCCTTGAGTTTCCGTGAGGCCGAACGCATTTCTAGCGGAGGGTGTGGCTACGGTGCCATTCACTTCAATTGACCGCCATGTCCCCTCCCAGCCCCCACAACAAAGGGAGCCGGCCGCGGCACACACGGGAACGCAAGGTACATCAATGCGGTCCGGTCCAAAAAAATTCTGCAAGCACTATTTTTTCTGATGTGCCTTGAGTTTCCGTGAGGCCGAACGCATTTCTAGCGGAGGGTGTGGCTACGGTGCCATTCACTTCAATTGACCGCCATGTCCCCTCCCAGCCCCCACAACAAAGGGAGCCGGCCGCGGCACACACGGGAACGCAAGGTACATCAATGCGGTCCGGTCCAAAAAAATTCTGCAAGCACTATTTTTTCTGATGTGCCTTGAGTTTCCGTGAGGCCGAACGCATTTCTAGCGGAGGGTGTGGCTACGGTGCCATTCACTTCAATTGACCGCCATGTCCCCTCCCAGCCCCCACAACAAAGGGAGCCGGCCGCGGCACACACGGGAACGCAAGGTACATCAATGCGGTCCGGTCCAAAAAAATTCTGCAAGCACTATTTTTTCTGATGTGCCTTGAGTTTCCGTGAGGCCGAACGCATTTCTAGCGGAGGGTGTGGCTACGGTGCCATTCACTTCAATTGACCGCCATGTCCCCTCCCAGCCCCCACAACAAAGTGAGCCGGCCGCGGCACACACGGGAACGCAAGGTACATCAATGCGGTTCGGTCCAAAAAAATTCTGCAAGCACTATTTTTTATGATGTGCCTTGCGTTCCCGTGCGGTCGATCGCATTGCGACCAGAAGGGGTGGCCAAGGTGCCATTCACTTCAATGGAGCGCCACGCTCCCTACCACCGCACAACAAACTGAGTCGGCCGCAATGCAATCGGCCGCACGGAAACGTAAGGCGCAACAATGCGGCCCGTTCCGAAAAAATTCTGCAAGCACTATTTGTTCTGATGTGACTTGCGCTCCCCTGCGGCCTATTGGATTGTGACCGGAGTGTGTGGCTACGGTGCCATTTACTTCAATTGACTGCCACGCCCTCTCCCACCGCACAACATACTGACCTAGCCGCAATGTGATCGGCCGCACGGGAACGCAAGGTACATCAATGCCTGCGGTTCAGGCCCGTCCGAAAAAATTCTGCAAGCACTATTTTTTCTGATGTGCCTTGTGTTCACGTGTGACCTATCGCATTGCGACCGGAGGGCGTGGCTACGGTGCCATTTACTTCAATGGACCGCCACGCCACCCTCCCGCTGCACAATAAACTGAGGCGACAGCAATACGATCCAGTGCGTTCCGGCCACAATCCCGCCGGAACGCACTGACGATGGTGTGAACGAGGCCTAAGACTTTGCGCGCTGCTTGTTTTGATGCACCTGGAATGTTTTTAGGCGATTTCGGCGTTCCCTTTTCTGCGACGCGTCCCAGTTACAATGACACCGCGAGGGTAAGTTTGGGATTTCCCCGGAGTTCTTCTTTAACTATATGAATGTCTTAAGGGCCGACCATAATAAATAATCATGTATTAAATCTCTATACACCCCATAAAGCGCGCGCTCCCGTTCTCTTTACTGCTTCGCTTTGATAGAGGTATTTTTCTCGGGGATGGAGATTCCGAGCGCGGGGATTTTTCGGCAGACATCTGTTGAACACATGCTGCCGCGGCGCACAATTTAACTGCTTGTCCCATAAAACGGACAAGAGAAAGCAGATCCGGCCCCCGGAGACCGGGAAGAACAATCTGCCCCTCGTCACGGCGAGAGAGAGAGAGGCGATGCGGCAGGAAACCTGCGCTAGTCTGCCGTATCGCCGCGCGGTGATCTGGGTCGTGTACAACGGCACCACGTCAACGCGTTTCCGAGCGGGTCTCCAGGGCGACACCTCCGTCCCCGAGCGCAGCAACACCTTCGCTCCAGAGACACCACAACAAAAGGGGCCGCAGTGATGTCATAGTCATATCAGGCCGCAGCCGGCAGGCTTATGTGAGAGAACGCAGCATTGTCCCTGCTACAGATCTGGGAATAATGAGTTATAAATGATACATTGTTATTCATTATTTATTATTCATAGAGAATTCTACATCAAAGCTGAGCTCCGGATACAACGAAATACACAGATATAGACAAAGAATCATACACACAATATACACTGAGTGGCCAGATTATTATGACCACCTGACGTAACAAATACTGTCCTCATACAAGAGTTATGAATTCTTCTTGAATCTCGTTGAGCTTTGTGTATTTCTTCCAGATCTATACGAGACTCAGAGCTTCCTGTAATAAAGACCAGTCACTGCTGCTCTCTCCTTGTGTAGGGTGACTGGTCTTGTCTCCGCCCCCTCCTGTAATAAAGGGCGCTCACTGCTGCTCTCTCTCCTTGTTCAGGGTGGCACCAAAATGACTGACAGTCACCCCCCTCTGAAAAGTCAGGCACCCGGTCATGGACCCGGCGGTCCATACCTTATCCCGCCGGGTGACTGTCCCCTCCTCTCTCTGCCGGCGTCCACCAGCAGGTATCAAGATCGCCGCGCATGTCACCCAGCCTCTGCCGCCCCCTACTCTAATAAAGACTGGTCACTGCTGCTCCCTCTCCTTGTGCAGGGTGACTGGTCTTGTCTCCGCCCCCTCCTGTAATAAAGACTGGTCACTGCTGCTCTCTCTTCTTGTTCAGGGTGCCTGGTCTTGTCTCCGCCCTTCCTATAGTGTACCGAAAATTTTGGAAACAAAATGTCGTTCCCTATATTATGAAACCCAAATTTTTTGGTAAAATATAAAAGACGGGGTCACGTTGAGTAAATAGACACCAAACATGTCATGCTTTAAAATTGCACTCGCCCGCGAAATTGCAAAAAAACTACCATACCCCTGTATGTGGGAAATTTTTTTTTTTATGTCTGACTTAAATTTTACCTTAATTGTTATCACATAGGGGACTAACGAGCTCCCTATGTGACAGCCAATTTACATACAGAGGTCCTCTTTATGGAGACATCAGGGGTCTTTAAGACCCCTAAAGAAGCTGATGAAGCAACGATCTGCTTCACCAGCTTCTCTTCGGCTTCTGAAGCTGGAGAGTGACAGCTGAAAGCGGAAGTGATGTAATACACATCACTTCCCCCATTCAGAGACTGGCGGGGAGATCAGAGGGAGATTGTGTACTGATTTCCCTCTCTTCCCCGGTGACAGACCCGCTGTGCTGGTCCTGGGCCCGCACTGGGCAAAGCGGAGCTCGGGATTGGCAGCGGCGATACAAAATACAAAATGCAAAATACAAGCGACCAGGCGGCTCTACAGCCGCCAGAACGCTTGTATTTAAACATCACACAGCCGGCTTCATGGCCAATCAGCATCAAGCCGGCCGAACAGCTACAATACTCACTGCCCTGCTTCCCGATTGGCTGGGAAGCCGGTTTCCCGACCAATCACAATCGAGCCGGCCAACCAACATGGAGCTGGCTTTCTGGGCAATCAGGAAACTGGGCTGCATGTCATTACCCCCCTGCCCGGTTTCCTAATTGCCTGGGAAGCCGGCTCCATGCCAGCGGAAGCTCCGGTATCAGTACTCGGTATCGGCGAGTGCCATAAGCAAATTATCGGTACTCGATGCCGAAAAAACTGTATCAGTGCATCAATAAATGTATTTTTTAAATACAAGCAGTGTAAGTACCAGAATTTGACTTGCTATCAGCCTCTTATGGTCCCCTGTAAAGCTGAGCTGAGACTAAGAAAGGGAGAAGCAGCACATGGAACCAATCAGTGCTGCAGTGCAAGAAGCATGCTGATTGGATGAAAGAGAAGAGTGACAGAGAGATGAGCTCATCAGTCTGCTGCTTCTCCTTTCACTGTCCAGTCACAGGCTGGGGGAGGGACAAGACCTGTAAATGTTACCGAGCTGCGGAAGAGAAATTGAAGCTGCATTAGCAATGACGTATCTGGTGCCGGGTCCTGAACACTGAGGACGGTGATCTGGTTACTAAAATGGATCACCCTGATGGGAATTTGTCATTGAGCTAAAGTCAGAGGAAAGGGGTCAGAATGGACACAAGGGTCATGGTTGCAATGGATCAAGCATGAAGGCCAGGGTTCCTTTAACTCAATAGACAGGAAGGCAAGGATGACCATGACAGCCCGTAATGTAAATGAATCGGTAATGACAACCCCCCAATGTATTCTCTGATGGATTTGCTTTTATTTGAAGCTTGAAAAATCCTAATTAAAGCTTCATTCCCGCTCTGTATTTAGTTCTATTGAGGCACAACCACTAAGTGATAGCGTTATGCTTACTTCTACACAAACGCAACCGTTTCCAAAGCAACAAGCTGCATTCTGTGTCGCATTTGTGCGTTCAAATATGCATAATAACAGTTCATTCTGCGGCGGAGCCCCAAATACATTGATGTGGCTCAGCGACGTCCGTCGCTTCCATAACCCAAACTGACGGGAAAAGTGGCGTCTCTGAGCAAGGACATAATAAAGTGAATGTGACATTCACCGGGACAATGGTAATCTATTCCAAAGAGTAAAGATGTCAAGTGAAAGAAAGCTGCAGATCAGAGGTACAACAGCGCCACCTGGTGGCAGATTTCCAGAAGGCGATTTATTATAAAAGCAGCTCATAATAGAGACTGAAAACAACTTTTGAAATTACATTTAGGGGGTTATTCACAATGCTGCCGAAGGCTCAAAAAGGAGTTTGGCTATTCACTTCAGGTTTGTACATCGCCTGAAATCAGCCGTACATCGGCTTGCTTCGGTTCAGCCGAACATGCTCAGCATGTTCGGCTCACCTGAAGCGCAGAAGGAGTTCGACTCAGCTGATCCAACATCTGGATCGGCTGAGCCGAACCTCCGGCTGGCTACTCGCTGCCGTTCGGCCTATTCCGAATGCTGCCGAGCCCAAAAAAAAAGACATAAATTAAGGATTATTGAAAAAAAGAAACAATTGGGCGGAGCTAGCAGTGACAGCTAGCTCCGCCCAAATGTTTCCTTTTGGCCAGGACCTGCTAGAGCAGGTCCCGGCCAATGGATAACAACTGGGCGGAGATGGCCGTGACATCATTTTGTAATTATTTAATGACAGTTCAGCGTCCCCAGGTAACCTGGGGACGCTGATCTGTCATTGCAACTGAGCAGAGCCAGCCGCAAGATCACGGAGAAAGTCCGAGTCTGACCGGACCGCAGCAACAGAGACCCGCCAAATCCCGCAGTGGCATAATAACCGGGGGGGCTCCGTCCGGCGCCCCACCCTCAGCTTAACGCCCGGAGCAGACACACCGGCCACCCCCCCGGTTGTTACGCCACTGTCTCCATAAGCCCTTCGCATCTCTATAGCCCTATATAGCAGAAAGCACAGGAAGTTATCAGCTCCCACGATTTCTGGCAGGATTACCGGGTATTTTTTGAACAGATATAACAAAACACTTATAATGGAATATTTAGCAGAACATAAGGGAACAAGTCAGAATGTCATTGTTAGGGGATTACTTCCACTGTACAAACATGTGCTCCCATTAAAGTTTAATGGTCAATAAAATTGCATTGGCACCATCTGAACACTAATAAGGTCAAACATGTTGGACTTCTGTATGTTTCCGAAGCAACAAGCTGCATTCTGTGTCATACGTGTGTGAGAATAAACATGGTAATGGAATTCTATGGTGAACTTTCATACATTGTTGTAAAATACATATCCAATACTGGACTATTGCTACACCTGACCATCGCACCTACATGAGCTGGATGGACATCAAACCCACCAAACTATGTCTTTTTAGAACTTCTTACTGCATGGGAGGCTTTCCGTTTCCACAAGGTTGTCTAGCACTAAACACCTAAAGAGTTGCCGTAATTTTCCTAATGGTAATTTGGCCTGTCGATGTACCCAGACCTTAGGACTATTCCTACTTTTTTTTTTTAAGCTCATGGAGCGTGTCCTACGAAAAACACCAAAAAAGTGAACAAAAAAGGTGCACAGAGGGGGAGGGGTGCTATCTAAAGGGTCCATCTCCCGAAGAGACAGGGCCCATCCCTGAACCCCCAGGGTGCAAGGCTCCTGACAGGGACAAGGCACTTGTGTCCACCTTGCCGAAAGCAGGCGGACCCGTTCCTCATGGCCAACCGAAGACGACCAACGAGTACAAGGTTGGAGGTCTCCCCCACAGGGAGACCCCTGATTCAGGGGAGGAACGAACCTGAGGGCCACACATCCTCACCCTAGACTTCAGGGTAGGCCCGAAGACCCACACCCTCTATCCTGTTGAGTGAAAAACACAAAAATAAAGTGAAAGGTGCACATGCAGTGAGAAAAATAATTTAGAGTGCCAATGTGAATACAATAGCTAGCCCTTATGGCCCGGTAATTAAAATTTCCCCTGGTCTCAGCCAAAAGGCCCAGCCCAAGAGGTGATGTGCAACAAAAGAAAAGGTGGCATGCCAAAGTGCCTTTTGCAAGAGTGGGGTCCTAAACCCAAAGTGCTACTCGAGCACCCCTGGGTCACCACTCCAGGGGGTGTAAACACCACAGGCTTCGTGCCTTCCCAGTCCATGGACAGACAAGGTAGACCCATCCAAATCAGGAGGAATTTGGCCCTGCCAGATCCCAGTGCCGAGCAGTACTCCCGACCCCCACTCTATACGTGAGTGGATGCTCATTCGGTTTCCTCCCCATAGCCAGGACCTTTAAGGAACCCCCATCACAAGGCAGGGTACTCAGATTCCAGTCATAAGGCCAGTACAGAGGCTCCTTTCCCCTCCTGCAACTGATAAGAATAGATTTTTTTTTAAGAGCCCGTGGACGTGCATCAAAAACAAACTTCCCCCTGTGAACAAAAAAAGTGAACCGTGACACAAAAATGTGCACAAAGGTGCTTGGCCCTTCATAAAGAAGGGACCTCGATACCCGACCCCCCAGGGCGCAAGGCTCCTGACAGGGGTTGAGACTGTTGGTCCACCAACCCGAAGGCCGGTGGACCCCGATCCTTTGGGGACCTGCCGGAAAAGGTCCCTCACAGTACTAGGTAGGGGGATCTCCCGAAGAGAAACCCCCCCCCCCCTGGGTTGGAAGGAGAGAGAGAACCCTATATAAGGGCACAGAATCTCCTCCCCACATCAGGAAAAGGCCCCGAAGGAACCCGCACCCGCTGCATCTGTGGGTCAAAACGCTTTTTTAAAAAGCCAATCGTGCATTAAGTGCAATAAATAGTACTAAAGTGCCAGTACACCACGCTGACAGGCCTTAGGGGCCGGAGTGCAAAAATATTGCCCCGGACTAGCCATAAAGCCTGTCCAAGAGGCGATGTGCAGAAACTACAAGGTGGTGTGTGACCAAGTGCACAGTGAGTCAATATGGGGTCCCACACTCAAGTGACTTTCTGAGCACCCCTGGGACACCACCCCCAGGGGGCACAACACCACGGGCTCTGCCGCCTCCCAACCCTACAGCCAGACCAAGTTTCGCACCCATTCCCATTAGAAGGTAGTGCCGTCCGAGATCCATCCCTACCACCGGTGACAAGCCCAGCATAACTGGGCCAGAATCTAACCGGGAGGGACTGTACCCCATCTGACAGCCACCAATTACGCCAGAGAGTACTCAGAAACGATCCACCTTTCTACATAGGCAACCATAACCTTTCCCCTCCGGCAACTGATAAGAATAGATACTACACTTGATCTAAGCCAAAAGGCCGAGAAGCGATAACTACTCCTACACTATTCCTACGCTACAGTCAAACCTGACCATCGCACCTATATGAGGTGGTTGGACATACCATTCCAAAACCCGGGGTATTAATATGGAGTTGCCCACCTCTGTGTGTACAACAGCCCCTACTTCTCCAGGAAGGCTTTTCTACAAGAGTATAGGGTGTGTTTGTGGGTCTTTGTGCTCATTCAGGCAGAAAAGCATCGGTGAGGTCAGGTACTGATATTGGATGAGAAGACCTGGCTTACAATCAGCGTTCCGATTCATCTCAGAGATGTTCAGTAGGGTTCAAGTCAGAGCTCTATAAAGGCCACTCGAGTTCCTCCACGCCAAACTCACCAAACCATGTCTTTTTAGAACTGGTTTGTGCATGGGAGCCTTTCCCTGTTTCCACAAGGTTGTGCAGCACTACTACCATAATTTGACATGCCCTCTAGCCTTCCAAATGGTGATTTGGCCTTTAGCTGCACCCGTACAGTCACCAACCCACTGATGGGGACACACTGACTTCCATTTCGTAAAACTACTTTCGCAAAATGTACTGGCTCAAATGACCAGGGGATAAAGGATTGGGGGGTACAGGACACCCAAAAAAGAGCAGCAAACATTTCCTCCACTGTGTAGTATCTTCTCAGTAGACTCCCAGAATCTTCATGCCCCTGTCACAGACTAAGGCTCATTAGATAGGGCAGATGAACAGCTACCTTTACAGTAAGTATCTGCAGCCCCTCTCACAGGCTAGTTGTGGTCCTTTAAGCCTTTGACACTGACAATTGACTAACTGACTTAAAGGATAATTCCAGTTTCTCACCAAATGTGAGAAAATGAAATTACTCCCACAAACCTGCCCCCTCTCCCCACCACAGCTGGTCATACCTTTGGGGGAACCACCATTCCCCCTGCCACAGCCGGCGTACGGTCCATACACCAAACTGCAATCCTGCACTGAGCATTTCGAATAACACTCACAAATGGTGAGCGCTCACTGGTCAGCACAGTAACGTGACCACACTGACCAATGAGAAGAGCTTCTTAGTGGTCAGCGTGGTCAGGTAAATTCTGGAATTTTCTTCCAGGCATCAACATCATCCCTGTGATCTTCATCTTAGGTTTATATTCAAAATACTTCCCTCCTGAACCTGTCCCCCTTTCTTTCCTCAGTATTGTACATATTAAGTTCATGTAATCCCTCCTGACATGTTTTTCTTTCTCTCAGTCCGTTCAACATTTTTGTTGCCCGTCTCTTGACTCATGCTATAATATTGTGGAATCAGGACCTCCTTCCTCCTACTGTGGATCCCTCTAGTGATAACTAAAGATCTATATAGAGGGATCAGGACCTCCTTCCTCCTGCTGGGGATCCCTCTAGTGATAACTAAAGATCTATATAGAGGAATCAGGACCTCCTTCCTCCTGCTGGGGATCCCTCTAGTCAGTGGCGTCACAAGGGGGGTGCGGCCCGCACCCGGGTGCCACCATTGGAGGGGTCACCCCCCCTCTGCAAAGTCGGGCGCTCGGTCATGGACCCAACGCCCGACAGTATCAATTAAAGATTTATATGGAATCAGGACCTCCTTCCTCCTGCTGGGGATCCCTTTAGCACCCCAGATTTATATTCTTTCCCTACTGCCACTGTTTGTTCATTTTGCAATCACCTCACATAAGTGCCCCCAAATCTTTTTCCTCTGTAGTTCTGACCAACACTATACCCCCCCCCAATATTGTACACTATCATAGGATTCTTTTTCCCTATGTGAATTATTTTGCATTTAGATGCACTGAACTGCAGTTTCCATGGCTCTGACGATTCTTCCAACAATGCCAAATCATGTTCCATGTCACATTCACCTCCAGGAATGGGAGCACACAAGAACTTTGTGTCAAATCAGTGCATGCAAAAACTTTCCTGAACCGGGCTGAAATGCGCATGCGAAATCCAGCGACTTCTTTCACATGCATTGGGCCGTGTACTGCACTTTGCTATTGTGGATAAGCTTGTTGAAGAACCCTACAAGTGCTGAACGTATAGAAAGGAACCACAAGGTGGAGCTTTAGCTCTATTATTTCAGCTCTTCATTAAACCTTTCAGCTTCAGCTCACTGCAGACATCTCATTATTTGAAATCAGGGGCTCCTTTAGAGTTTAGGGGCACACGGCTTTCCAGGTTGCTGAGACACGTATCTCCTAGATCAAAAATGAAAAGAAAAAAAAAAAGTGAACAATTGGAGAAGACTGTTTTCTGCCAGACTCAGCAAAGGTAACATGAAGCGAACATTAAACCGCCAATTACACGGGATCACTTTGATCTGTTGCAAAAAAAAATGAAAATGACACTCCCGAATCAATTATAGACAAGGCCCTTCCTTCCTTTACTTTCCTCTAGTGCCAGTAATAGGGATAAATCTCCCGTCCCCATTTGCTGCACCCACTTCTCATCCCATGCGCAGACATGTGCTGAGCAACATAATCACTAAATGATGGAGGAGAGGACAGAGGGAGACGTCTGCAGAACACATGGCCATAGGGGGGGGGGGGGGGGGGGGGGGGAGTTTGTTGTTTT
>NW_017306568.1:1286772-1355080 GCF_000935625.1 Nanorana parkeri
GGGGGGGGGGGGGTAGAAGGACATTTGTTGCTTTTTTTGTTTATGACTTTTAAATAAAACAGATCATTGTAATGAGACAATCCCAGATGGGCCACCAGCAGGCAGCGCGGACACACAGCGAGGGCTCTGGGTGCAGTCGTAAATATTCCGTTCATTCACCGCGCCAGAACATTAAAACTATTCATAAGGGTAATTAAAGAGCTCTGGTGCCCAACATGGAGTCCAGGAGCTGTGTGCAACCCTTTGGTTCAGCATGATCAGCTTAAGACTTCTGCCACATACACTATATTGCCAAAAGTATTGGGACGCCTTTACACGCACATGAACTTTAGTCCGTAGGGTTCAGTATTGGGTTGGCCCGCCGTTTGCCTCTATAACAGCTTCAACTCTTCTGGGAAGGCGTCCACAAGGTTTAGGAGAACCACTGGGAATGGAAATTGTTTCTAATGTATAAATAAAAAAAATAATAAAAAATGTATCATCTTGGAGGAGGTAAACCGGTGGTCAGAGTATGGTGTGTGCGGACCTGGTTCTAGTCTTAAGGTGCCCATACACTGCACGATAATCGTATGCGATCGGGTTTTCGTACGATAATCGAGCAGTGTGAACGGAGACGTGCGACCGTTTCCACTGTACGATCGCACGTCTTCTGTCGAACCAACATGTTCGAAAACCAGCCGGGAATCGTACGATTCTCGGCTGGTTAGAACGGTGCTCGGAAGATAAATGCTGAACGGGCCGGTGTGCGCACGCGCACACTGCCCGTTCAGCATTGCGGTCATCGGAAGCCCGCCCCTCAGGGGGGCGGGCTTGCGATGATCGAGAGTGCGATCTGCCTGTCCAAGATAGGCAGATCGTACGTTTTTTTAATCCCTTTACAACCATCGCAAGACTAAAGTCTTGCGATGGTTGTAGAGTGTATGGCCACCTTTAGGCAGCTGAACATGATAGACCAATTGCTCACCAATCAGTTCTTGGGTTTGTGGTTGGGAGCGTCTAGTACAAAGGTTTATCTCACTTGGAAATTTGATTATATGATTAAGAACATCAGATACAGAGAACATATTTCGGGGAAAAGGCCTTCCCCTTCTTCGTGGCTTGAACAATGGTTTTAATAGAATCAGGAAGGAGTTTGCTAAAACGTGCAGATGTTTTTAGAATGGGGTTATGCACATCAGTGTATCCTGACAACAGTGAGGGCAGCCAACTCGACATGGCTTTGGCATGGGGCCTGGAAGTGTCAGACGAGAAGTGGTCCTGGACTGTAGCTCTTTGTCATGTGACCTGTAATGTAGGCAAAGCCTTGGAACACCTCCCTTCGCTTGCACTAATAGCAAAGTTAAAGTGGCACTACAGTCAGGAGTTAAATCTTAAAAATGCATCCAGGTACCTGAACTATTAACAACAATGGGGGGAATTTATCAAAACTGGAGCAGACAAAATCTGGAGCAGGCGTGCATGACAACCAATCAGCTTCTCTCTTCAGTTTGTTCAGTTAAGATTTGAAAATGAAAGAGAGAAGCTGATTGGTTGCCATGCACGTCTGCTCCAGATTTTGTCTGCTCCAGTTTTGATCATTTCGCTTCAAAGTATCTTATTTGTGTATCACTCGGCTGTAGATCCTTCAATCATCTCTGAATTGGTGCTGACACTGTCCTTCCTGCTGGAGGGGGGCTACTTTTGTTCCCCATGGCCCCCGTGTGTGTTGTAAAGTAGCCACCACTCCAAGATCACTCCCGGGATGGACTACAATCTCATGTTTAGTTTACTAATTTGTATTGAGATTGTAGTCCACCCCTGGAGTGATCTTGGAGCGGTGGCTACTTTACAACACACACAGGGACCATGGGGAACAAAAGTAGCCCCCCTCCAGCAGGAAGGACAGTGTCAGCACCAATTCAGAGATGATTGGAGGATCTCTAGCCGAGTGATAAACAAATAAGATACATTGTTTTTATTATTAGTTGAGGTACTTGAATTAATTTTTAAGATTTAACTCCGGAGTTTAGTGTCACTTTAAAGAAAGTGTTTTCTGTAGTCCTATGTGGGTGCACTTTGAGAACTGCCAATGCCACTAGAGCACCTGCACTGCCAGAACAGCTGCATCATGCCATGGTACCTGAAATGCCAGACCAGAACCAGAACTGGCCAAATACATTTCTTTTACAAATAATTACTTTTTCTGTCCATTTCCTTTTCTCTTTTTATGCCTTTCTTGTCTCTGATCTTTCTATAGGGAATATTGAATGTGTCAAAAGGACATTTTTAAGAAGGATGTAGGGAGCATTGATTTACGAAGAGGCTTTGATGGTCAGTGAGTTCTAGACGTCTTGTGTAACATGTGAAGAATAAAATAGATCAAGGAATGTTACCTGCTGTTCCAATGGATATAAATCCTGCTCAGTCAGTACGTTGTAGAGGAAATATCTCCTACTTCAGACCCTTCTTGAGACTTGCAGTCTCCGATTATCTTCTGTATTTCCACAACCTCCGATCACCTCTTGCAGTATTCCCGCAATCACTAACCATGACACACTCAGCCTCACCCTGTGCAGAGATTTTCTAGCTCTCGGGACAATAATCTAAGCACCAGCAAGTTGAGAGTGATTGTCACTGAGGCAGGTTAGCCGACCAGTTTACCCCTTTATACACAAACAATATGCTTCTTCACATAGGCAAAGTTCCTTTTCTTTCCAACTAGAGTATTCAGAGATTTAACGTTTAAAATATTGTTCAATCATCCAATTTTAAAATTTCGTCTTAATGATGGGAAAAGTGACCCAAGACAAAATATCAAAAAACAGACAAAGGCAACAGTAAAATAAAAGGTTTTTATAAGTGAAAAATATTTAAGCGGAGTCCATCTGAATTTGGATCGCTTGCAGCATATGTCCGATCTGATATAACTGAGTCAATGGCCCTCAGAAAATGTGACTCTCATGATGAATTGCTGCACAGTACATGCAGCTACGAAGGTCAAGGTGGCTCGTTTATAGGCTTTTTACTGCTCGTTAATGGAGAATTATGAGCTGAGTGATTTTCACTCAGCCTCATAATCTGAGCCGACCTGTGACAATGAAACGGTCACAGGTCGGCTCAGTAGATCGGGTTGTGAGTGAACAGATACCAGCGCTCGCTCACTTCTCGATCTATCCCTGCAAAGAGCTGTGACTGTCACTCACGGCTCCCTGAAGGGATTCCCCCCCTCCCCGCTCTGATCCGCCACCGCTGACTGGCGGAACGGGTGGGGGAGGGGGCGGGTACAGTTGGCTCTGCCTCTAGATAGGCAGAGCCAGCTGTCAATCCCACAGCTGGGTGGATCTCGACAGCAATGTCGGGATCCGTTCCGGCTGCGGCGTCTCTGTATACCGCGAGCTGTGGCTCGCGGTATACTGAGCTTTGGATCAAGGGAGGACGCTAGTTACATAGTTACATAGTATTTGAGGTTGAATAAAGACATTAGTCCATCAAGTCCAACCTATTAGGATCTCATTCTAGGAGTACCCGTACCCCTGTATATTACGGTCCCTTAAGAAATCGTCCAAAAGTTTCTTGAACAATTCCACATTATTTGCTGAAATCACCGCCTGTGGCAGTGAGTTCCAGACCCTAACTGATCTTACTGTGAAGAACCCCCTTCGCACCTTGTGCTGGAATTTTTTTTCCACCAATTTTAGGTTATGGCCTCTAGTTTTTGTAACGGAGTTAATTTTAAACAGTTTATCGCTAATGTTGCTACCACCATTAAACATTTTGTACATGGAGATCATATCCCCCCTTAATCTCCTCACCTCTAATGTGAACATGTTTAAATTTAGTAGCCTCGTCTCGTAGCTCTGGTCCTCCATACCCCTAATTAGTTTGGTTGCCCTTCGCTGGACTTTTTCCAACTCAAGGACATCTTTTCTTAGTACTGGTGACCAGAACTGGACCGCGTACTCCAGATGAGGTCGAACCAATGATCTATAAAGTGGCAAAATTATAGACTTGTCCCTGCAATACATCCCCTTTTTAATACAGGACAAGACCCTGCTAGCTTTGTTTACAGCAGCCTGGCACTGCAAACTACCTTTCAGTTTGTGGTCTACAATGACCCCCAAATCCTTCTCCATTTCTGACTTCCCCAGCGGCATACCCATAATTGTATAACCCATTATAGTTGTGTTAGGAGAACTATGGGGAAAAGCCCTGACCCCATAGTTTTCCTTTAAGACTGTGTGCATACTTTAATGTCCATAGCCTGGCCACAGATGCACACTACAGATCTCTACAGTAAAGTGAACCTGTTACTGTGTCCAGCATGGAGAAAGCACAGGTTCACTTTCAGGAAAATGCTGCAATATTCATTCAAAATAAATATGTGCTAAAATTATTCAAAACATTTTTCTCAAACCTTCCTTATGTGCCTTTGTTTGCTTGATACATTTCATAGCAGAGCGCCGTTTACACCTTACACATATAAAGCGTTAATCAGTTGTATCAATTCCGCTGTAAAAAGAACACATAACTATTATTCATATTGCTTCTTTATTTGAATCCAGTGACTTGCATCTGATGAATAATTATGCAGTTGTTGCAGACATTATCCGATTATTTACATTATCTGCCAGATACAGAGTATTATATTCTGTAGTAAATGGGTTAAAAAAGAAATCACAATTCAGCAAATGTAAAAAATATTTTAATTATAAATACTGCTTTTATGTTAAATGATAACTATGAGGTGAGTGCTTTTCACTCACCTCATAGTTCTAGCCGACCTGTGACAATGAGACTGTCACAGGTCGGCTCAGTAGATCGGGAGGTGAGCGAACACATACCGGCGTTCGCTCACTTCTCGATCCTGTCACGGCTCTCGGCCGTGACAGGGGTGGGGCTAGATTCCCCCCTCCCCGCTCCGCCAGCGCTGACTGGCGGAACGGACGGGGGAGGGGGCGGGTACAACTGGCTCTGCCTCTAGATAGGCCGAGCCATCTGTCACTCACGCAGCTGGGCGGATCTCGACATCGATGTCGGGATCCACTCTGGCTGCGGCGTCTCAGTATACCGCGACCTGTAGCTGCCTATATACTGAGCTTAGGGTAACGGGAGGACGCTAGTTTGTGTCCTCACATTGCCTCCCATGTGCCCTCCCATTGCCTCCCATGTGCCCTAACCCCATAGTTCTCCTTTAAAGAAATGTTACTGGAATCAAGCACTGTAAACAGGGATGTCCCTCTTATTAGGCAGCCTGAGGTTGGCATCTCTTTGGGTCACATGAGGGGAGGGGCGGCAGCAGGCAGAGCGGCATGGACGGCCACTTTCTGGCCAGAACATCCCAGTTTGTTAAAAGCCTTGGCAGGGGGATATGCAATGGCCATACACATCTCCCCACCCTGCTCCTAGCAACCTGGAAGCCTCTAGCCAGTGTCCCACCCATCTCCTGGCAACCAGTGACATCATTGGTTACCAGGAGCTGGGCGGGAGCACGGTTAGAGTGTCCCAGGTCTGCAGAAGGCAGTGTCACTATCATACAACACCCCCCCACCCCCTTGCAAAAAGTCTGATCAGGGAGAGGGATGAAGAAAACATGTGCTCTATGTAGTTGCTGTGGATGGGGGTGTGCCGGTGACTCCACTATTGTAGCACACAGGGGCTTCAGCACATAGTGGTCACAGGCATTCCTCCGCTGCCCTGCATGGTCTATTCACAGGGGTGACCGCATGTGATAAGAGATAATAAATACATTTCACAACATAACTGAGCAACAGAAATGTAAATATAACTTTATTGGGCTACAAATCGGCTTTAAATAGTAGTCAGCATGCCGTAGAACATGTCTGAGATTAGTAGTGTTACAAAAACATTTTATTATATCAGGTAAACATAATACACATTCTTCCAGTTCAATGGGTACGGCGGTGCAAAAGCTGAAAAGAACACAAGGTTATTCATATAATAATGTAAAGTCCCCCCCTCCCCCCCCCCGAGAGGGGGTGCTACTGCAATAAACAGACCTTGCATTTCCGTGCGCTTTGATGCTTGTCCACTGCGTGTTTGCAACGTTGTCCCTCGATCTTCTTACTATTCACTGAGCTAATATGACAGACGTTGGGCTTTGACATTTTGGGTTGTTTGTGTTTTTTGTGGGTTGTTTTTTCCAGTCCATTCAATTATCCCCCAACATACACACACATAAAAATCCCCTAATACATACATCAAATGTATTTCCATCCTGCAACCTGCCTCAGTACTCCTCTCAGTCCTGATGCAAGCCGGGGGCTGGATCTTGGGAGGAGTTATGCAAATATCAAAATGCCTTGATGGGCGGGTGTCAGTCTGGAGGAGTACAGACCACCTAGGAATGCCCACTCCTCCAGATTGACACCCTCCTCTTTCTGGAGGAGTGGGTGTTCCTAGGCAGGTTGTATTTGCATGCAGACCACTCTCAGTAGCACCCACATGTGATGCTGAGCCTCCGTGATTGAAAGAACTGAAATCCAATGAATGAAAGGGGCAGGGTAGGAACGGTCAGGCTGGGAGGAAAGATCTAGGTGATGCTGGACATCCTCCAGCCAGGAAATGAGGCGGGCTCTATGTGACTTCCTGCACCTTCTAATGGACATTGTGAGAAGCTTGCAGTGTGCAGTGACATCAGAGGAAGCCATTTCAGTCCAGGAAAGTAGCCGGAACAACTGTGCAAGACTGAAGGGAAGGCCGGAGGTCAGATATAAGAATGAAGGGGAGGCCGGAGGTCAGTTATAAGAATGAAGGGGAGGCCGGAGGTCAGATATAAGAATGAAGGGGAGGCCGGAGGTCAGATATAAGAATGAAGGGGAGGCCGGGGTTCAGTTTTAAATCTCTCCAACTCAGCGGCCATCTTGAACACCGCTCCTTACGTGACATGTGATGTTGAGACTCCATGATTGAAAGAACTGAAATCCAACGAATTAAAGGGCAGGACAGGGACAGTCAGGGGAGGAAGGAGCTAGATGATGCTGGATTTTCTTCATCCGGGAAATGAGGCGGAGCTCTATCTGACTTGCTGCAGCTTCTAATGCACATTGTGAGAAGCTCCCAGTGTGCAGTGACATCAGAGGAAGCCATTTCAGTCCAGGAGAGGAGCCGGTACTACTGTGCAAGAGTGAAGGGAAGGACGGAGTTTGGCTTTAAGGCTTTCTTGTTTACTATGAGCAACAGTTCCAATTTTCTTTCTCATGTTTCTAAGTCAGTGTTGTTACTCCATTATAATTACTGGTGAATGTAGATTCAGTATCAGTAGAGGAAGCAGCACGGCAGGTACCGAACTGTCATACCTACAGCCACTGCACTGAAAGTTTTGGCAGCGCACATTACCAGTTACAAAGCTTTTGTATACGTATTCCCTCAACATTACTTTCCTGCGACCAATATCTGCCCGGTGAGCACTGGGTTCCGGTCCTTGATCAGCCCCATGATGATTGCAGAGGCTTCCTCAACGTTTTCTTGAAGCCGAACTTCATCCTGGAAAACACAACAAGATAAAGTTGGAGGTTTGGAGTTTGATTCATCAGAGGTGTAGAGAAGTCATACTTCTCAGCTTCTAGGGGTACAAGACATTCACCATCAGGTCACATGGGTCGGTATGCACACAGAGTTAAAAGATAACCTGGAACTCTAATCTCAAGTGGAGCATCAGATACTTTTTTTTATTCTGGATAGAGTAGGGAAGGGTAAGGATTAGGGATGCACCAATACTGATTTTTCGGTATCGAGTACGGATATTTTTTGCCCCGGTATTTGCCGATATTGAGTACCGGTGCCGTGCGCCCCGATTATCAGGAAGTCGGCCCGGAGGATCATGACCCATCGCCTGGCTTCCTGATTGCCTGTGAAGCCGGTGTTCTAGCAAAAGAACACTGACTGCACTTGTCGGGGGTGCCTGGCTTCCTGACCATGTCATTACTTGCGTCCCGGCGACCAATCAGGAAGCCAGGACGCGAGTCATGATGTGCTGCCCAGCTGCCTGATTGGTTAGGAAGCCAGGCTGCTTACCAACAAGTGAAGCTGGCTTCCTAGCCAATCAGGAAGCCAGGCTGCATGTCATGACCTATCTCCCGGCTTCCTGATTGACTAGGAAGCCAGCTTCACTTGTTCCTAGGCAGCCTGGCAAATCAGGAAGCCAGGAGGCGGGTCATTACATGCCGCCCGGCTTCCTGATTGGTTTGGAAGCCAGGCTGCTTAGTAGACATGTGCGATTCGTTTCGTTCCGAATCGAAATTCGGACGAATTTTCGGACATTCGGATGTATCCGAATTCCGAATTACAGACATAACGAATGCAAACGCATCCGAATTTCCATTTCCGAAATTCGGTAGCGGTAGGTCGAACGTTCGTTTCGTTTTCGGTTCTTATTCGTTTCTTATTCGTTTCGTTCGTTGGAGCAAAGTGACATTAGAGAAAGAGAAAAATATATTTTCCCCCTCAAATGTCACTTTTGCTGCAAACGAACGAAACGAATAAGAAACGAATAAGAACAGAAAACGAAACGAACGTTCGACCTACCGCTACCGCATTTTGTCCGAATCAGACTTCCGAATCCGAATTGACTTTCACACCCGAATCCCGAAAAACTAAATAACACAAATCTGAATTTAAAACGAAACGAAACTAAACGATTTTTTTGGCAGTGCACATGTCTACTGCTTAGCAGAAAGTGAAGCCGCATTCTTATCCAATCAGGAAGCCTGGAGGCAAGTCATGACCCACCACCCGGCTTCCAGATTGGAAATTAAGCAAGCTCCATGCTCCCTCAGCACTGCCAGTCAGAGGGAGATCTCCCTCTGACTAGAAGTTTCGGTATGGGAGGTAAGTATCGGAGCATTTGGGTGAGTACAAGTACGGAGTACTCATACTAGTATTGGTGCATCCCTAGTAAGGACCCCTGTCAGGTTTTGGGCTTGTGCAGATGGGTGAGTGCGTTTTGATGCACTTTCCAAAGATTCCTTCCAAATACAAAAAGACGGATGAACAGCTTTTCCCATCGACTGTTTAGTATTATGACCTAAACAAAGTTTTGCCTAGGCCATACCACCTTCCTGAGCTCCAAGAAATATTGTTTGAATGTTCTGAACTCTGTTTTACTCGATAACCTTGTATGATTTTATAACCGTTGACCCTCGGTGCTCCACGGGGACCAGACCTTCTAGAGAGGTGACGTGCGTCTCAGGGCAAGGACTCTCTCAAAAAGCCAAATATTATTTTGTCCTTGGAGCGATGTCTGGCAGGGGCGGGGTGGTGGAGACATTCCCGGGTCTGTTCACACTCAGGAAGTCCTTCGATTTCAGGAACTTTTTTTTCCCCAGCTACAAAATGCTCTGATGAGACGCATGGCGCTGAATATTTGTAGTCATAATTAATCCAATGTGGCTTGTTAAAGGGAAAGTAGAAGTTTGTGGTAAAATTGTACGTTTTATTTACAATATTGAAAATGACTTTTTGTATTGAATATTGAGTCTATGGGGTCCATTTATAATGGTATTTCCCAGTGTACAGCCACTGACATGGCATTACAGCTGCTAGAAATCCTTCGCTCTTCAGCCCCTCTAGCGACTATAATGCTGTACGAATCGCATTTCTTCAGCTATACGCTGGGCGAAGCTTTAAAGGAGAACTATGGGGTTAGGGCTTTCCCCCATAGTTCTCCTTAGGGTTACGGGAGGACACAAAACAACGTCCTCCCGTTACCTTAAGCTCAGTATACCGCGAGCTACAGCTCGCGGTATACTGAGACGCCGCAGCCGGAGAGGATCCCAACATCAATGTCGAGATCCGCCCCAGCTGCGTGAGTGACAGCTGGCTCTGTTTATCTAGAGGCAGAGCCAGCTGTACCCGCCCCCTCCCCCATCCGTTCCGCCAGTCAGCGCTGGCGGATCGGAGCGGGGAGGGGGAAATCCAGCCCCTCCCCTGTCATGGCAGAGAGCCGTGACAGGATCGAGAGGTGAGCGAACGCCGGTATGTGTTCGCTCACCTCCCGATCTACTGAGCCGACCTGTGACAGTCTCATTGTCACAGGTCGGCTAGAACTATGAGGTGAGTGGAAATCACTCATCTCATAGTTCTCCTTTAATAAATCAGTCCTTATATATCAGCATAAACAAAAATAAATACAAGTAACCAATATCAGAACAGCAGTTAAAGGAAAACTTTGCCTCTTTCTATTATTTTTTTACCACTTATCTTGTTCGCCGGGTTATCCTAAAATTACATGTCCAGTAAATCCAGCGCTTTCTTGTTTCAATCTGCTGACCCTCCGCCACACACCAGGTCCCACACCACCATCTCCAAACGTACTTTATCTGGGGGCTGGCTGTCTCCACCATGTTTTTGCAGTCGGCCCCGATGATGCATATGCACCGCGGTTGGCGGCATGAACCAGCAAGAGACAAGCGGTTCCTTGGTGATGTGCAGCCTGAAGCCTCCTGCCATACTCCTACTAGCATACCGATGTCACGCATCCCAGGGGGCTTCATGATGCTGCATGGGCAATGGGCCATAATTCTCGCCCAGGCAAGGATTCCCGAAGTGCTGGGAGGGGTCCCAAAGGGAAAAATGCGCAATTCTGAGAGAAATGGGTGGTAGGAGGGCAATGAGGTAAAGTGGGTAGGGAGGGTGAAGGTTCACTTTAAAGCCCAATTAAACTTTCCCTTTAAATTATCTAAAGGCATATGGGGGGCATGAAAGCTAAAGGTGCAAACGTAAGATCTTGTGTGTAACTTTTGAAGTTGCGTATATACATCTTAGGTAGATTTTTTGGGGGTCTACAAGGGTTCAGCAAGTTGAGCTGTTCCCGGAAGTGTCTATGAGGTTAGATCTGACTTTACAAGGGGATGAACCCTTTTACATCTTGGCTTAAAAGGTTATTAAACCCTCATTTGTTTTTGAATATAAATACGGCTAACAAGTAGTATATATATATGCAAAACGATTAAAAAAAAAAAACTTTCTTAAAGGGTTAATACTTACCTGTGTCTCCGCCGCGCGCTCCCATCCTAACATCTAAAAATTTCTCGGGTGGCCGCAAAGGATCTTGGGGCGGGCGCATGCGCAGTTCAGATGTTCGGCCGGGAGACGAGGAGAGACACAAGGTAAGTCTATGGAGCAGCGCGCACCCGCACAGACACCGTGGGACATGAGCGAAGAGGAGGACAGAGGAGTCAGCGCTGGATCGGAGGCGCGTACCAGCGCTGGAGGGACAGCTGAAAACTACAGGAAAGAAGAAGAAGATCGGTCACTCAGCCTCATTATCTGAGCCGACCTGTGACAATGAAACTGTCACAGGTCGGCTCAGTAGATCGGGAAGTGAACGAACATATACCGTCGCTCGCTCACTTCTCAAACTATCGCTGCAGAGACCCGTGCAGAGAGCCGTGACTGTCACTCACGGCTCCCTGCAGGGATTTCCCCCTCCCCTGTCCGATCCTCCAGCACTGACTGGCGGAACAGACGGGGGAGGGGGCGGGCACAGCGTGCTCTGCCTATGGATAGCAATGTCAGGATCCGTCCCGGCTGCGGCGTCTCAGTATATACTGAGCTTTGGGTGACGGGAGGAGGTTAGTATATGTCCTCCCGTGACCCTTAGGAGAACTATGGGGAAAAGCACTGACCCCATAGTTCTCCCTTATTGTCACATTAAGGTTTCTGATGGGTAGCGCTGGAGAGAGCTTAGTTCAGTAGTAGAAAAGCCTGCTGCAGACAAGTTCCCTTGCTCGCTGTGTAGAAGTAGTGGTCTCTCTGCAGAGGTCCAACACCCCCTTGCTGCTCAGAGAAAGCCAGACCTGCAGCTCGGTGAGAAGCAAAGTCCATGCCTCCAACTGGCGATCTCTAGCTCTGACTTCAGCAGGGCTGTCGAACCACTGCAGAGAGACCACCGCTTCCACACCAACAGCAAGGATTCTTCTCTGCAGCACGTTGGCAGGGAACGGGCTGTTCTACTCAGGTTGTGGCTACTTTTTTTGCACACCTTTTGTTTAACGCCCCTGGAATGCATTAGGCTGATTTAGTGTTTGGGAGAGCAGAGAGGGTAGTTTGGGGAAAGGGAGTTTTATGGAAGCAGAGCAATATAGGAATTATTTATAATCCATTCCTAAATTCCGTGTCCTGTTCGTAGTGGAAACAAATTGTGTTTTCCTTTCAATAAGACCCGAGCCGCGCTCGTGTAACCGCTCGAGTTGAATTTATAGAATCCAGAGATGTAAACTTGTATGAGCGTCTGCCAGAGGAAAGATTATAAACAGCTCCGCGCAATAAATAGTTTGCACGTTGACTCACTCGGCTGTGTGAAGAGTTTACACTCGCGCAGAACAGGGCGAGGAAACAGAATGCCATTGTGATTCTAACGCTCAGCCGTCACCAATTAGCCTGTCTTACACGACCACCCACGAACCGACACAAGCAATTCCGCAGAAGCGACGGACGCGGCCTTCTAATCGCGCCAGGCGTACGGATTATGCGGGCTAACTCGTTCGCCGTCCGTAAGGACCTTTTACTAAAATAAACTGACCTTGAAAATACAACTCGTGTCAAACTTTGGACGCCGGTGCGGATCGGCGTGAAGATTGCCGTTATGACACGCTAAATACACAGTGTCACAGTCTGAACCAATTACGGGGCGTGGACGGGGGTGGTATGTTAATTGAGTTTGTTTGGTTTTTTTCCCCTTTCCTTCGAACACTGAAATAATATTTGCTGGAATAAGTGAATGCGCTGTTACATTTTCAAGATGTTCCCGAAGAGAAAAACGATCTTAACAAAAGACATTCATTCCCGAATCACTAAACACGGGATCTGGCCTGTACTACGTGAGGCTTGGAGTGTCTCAAGATATTACACCCAATGGTCCCGTTATTAGATACACATGGGGCAGGGGTAGCCAAACTCTGTCCCTTCAGCTGTGGCAAGACTACAAATCCCATTAGATACTGCAAGACATTGACAGCCACAAGCATGACTCCAAGAAGCAGATGCATGATGGGATTTGAAGTTTTGCTGCAGCTGTAGGGCAGGAGTTTGCCTCCCCCTGGCATAGGGGCTGATTTATAAACTGGGATATCCTATGCTCCTCGGCTCCATCTAGTGGCCAAGCAGCACTGAGACTCTCTTCGCTGTGCGAATGGTTTACAAATCAGCCCCTTAGCTTGCACCTTAGGTGCACATGGTCAGCGACAGTACTTGGGTTGGCTATTGCATTGAAAGGATGCCCTGTTATTATTATATATTACAAGGGGAACATTAGGCTTAACCCCTTCCCACCTTCTAAATTATAAACTTGGATTTCCTATGCTCCTCGGCTCCATCTAGTGGCCAAGCAGCACTGTGAATTTCTTTGCTGTGCGAATGGTTTACAAATCAGCTCCTTAGCTTGCAGCTTAGATGCACATGGTCAGCGACAGTATTTGGGTTGGCTATTGCATTGAAAGGATGCCCTGTTATTATTATACATTATAAGGGTAACATTAGGCTTAACCTCCTCCCACCTGCTATCTGCATATTAACACCCTTAACACAATGCACAGTGTGAACATGTTAATAAATGCCCTTGAGATCCAGGATACTTTGCGCGGTTGGTGGCTCTCAATCTCAGCTCTCACTGATAGCTTCGGCCCCACCAGTGCCTACAATTTAAAGGACAGAAAATTGGCAACCCTCAGACCAGCAGTGACCAGTGCCTGACTAGGAGTCCCAGTCTTCCAATTCTCCACACAGGCTCTTTCACAGAAAATCAGTATTGCACTCTGTTATGCATGCCCATGTGACGGAACTGGGGCCTGACAACTGGCTGACCAGGCACCAAGCGTAGTATTGAGCAATGGCAGGGTAGAGTGTATTGGTTCCATTACTTGGACCTATTGGGATTGTTATAGAGACACCAGTTGATACTGAATGAGTGAGAGGGAGAGGGGGCAGTAAGTATAGACAAAATACAACTATACAGAGAGAGGGAAGGGGAGTGCTTTTTAAAGGTGGTGTGGCCAGATTAAAGTTGGTGATAAGATAAATCATGCACTGACTTGTCATTGTGCCCCTCGCTCCTGCTTCCCCGCCAAAGTAAAGCTTTCCTTACATTGGTGGTCAAAGAGGAACCCAGTAACATCCCTTCCTCCTTTTGTGGTCAATGGGAAGCCCCAGCAATATCCCCTCTTACACCAGTGCTCAGTGGGGAGCCCCAGTAAGTTCCCTTCTTACATTGGTGGTCAGAGGGGAGCCCCAGTAACTTCCCCTCTTACATTGGTGGTCAGTGGGGGGCCCCTGTAACATCATTTTATACATTAGAGGTCAGCGGGGAGCCCCAGTAACTTCCCCTCTTACATTGGAGGTCAGTGGGAAGACCCAGTAACTTCCCATTTCACATTGGTGGCCAGGGGGAAGCCCCAGTAACTTCCCCTTTTATGCTGATGCTCAGTGGATCATCATGTCGCTCCAGTTCCACCATTATGTCCACCGATTGCCATCATTATGTTCCTCTAGTGGCACCATCATGTCCCCATTAGGAAGTGCTTTCCTTCTTCCTTTTGACATCACATACAAGTGCCTGGGATGGACACAAGAGGAGGAATGCGGTGACCAGTGCGGCCGAACAGGTACCTATGTCTTATCACCTCTTTCCGTCTCTGCATATGGGGGGGAATGCTCTTCTGATGGAGGGCTGGCACAGCGGTGATGCCATCTACCTGTCACATGGCTGTGATCTTTGGGTAAATCACTGATGGATCTATTGCCAAGCCCTGCCCTAAAGTTTCTGTTTTAGATACTGCACACTTGTAAAGTTATTGACACGTCCAGGACGATACTCTATCATTCTCTGAATGATAAAAATCAATCGTCAAACTAGCGCGGGGGTCGTTGACGACAAGATTATTAAACCTTTATATCCTTTAATTTAAAAAAAGGGTAATTCTCATACCACACTTCAATCTGTGCCGTGCACTGTAGACCGTATCTCTCGTCATGCGTGGTCTGCATTAGGTCTGTATGTGGTTTAGCATCAGAAGAAGTTCTGATGACATGTGTTTTCTGTTAACCCCTCACAATCTGGGCCCGTTTAACTGCTCGGCATGAATTGACTCCTTTTCTCTCTGAACCAGTTCTGTGTCAGTGGCAGTCATCATAATATGTCAGACTCCTTCATATCTCGCAGAAGATAAAACGGTGTGAACAAGCCACATGGAAAATATCCCTTCAGGGTGCTAATTTGCATGAAGTAAGGCTGACACGTAAGGAGCGGTGTGCAAGATGGCCGCTGAGTTAGAGAGATTTAAAGCTGAACTCCGGCCTTCCCTTCAGTCTTGCACAGTAGTACCGGCTCCTCTCCTGGACTGAAATGGCTTCCTCTGATGTCACTGCACAATGTGAGCTTCTCACAATGTGCATTAGAAGCTGCAGCAAGTCAGTCCCTGTCCTGCCCTTTAATTAATTGGATTTCAGTTCTTTTAACCATGGAGTCTCAACATCACATTTGGGTGTTACATAGGGCGGTCTGCAAGCAAATACACCCTGCCTAGGACCACCCACTCCTCCAGACTGACATCCACCCATCAATGATATTTTGATATTTGCATAACTCCTCCCAAAAGCCAGCCCACTGTTTGTATCATGACATCATAATAATATCGCACTAATTGGACTCTTTGTGGTCATTGGACAATTAATCAACACTGCTGGTATCTATATATAAGGGAGGGCATGAGCGTATGCTAAATTTGAAGGAAGGATCACTTTTTTTATGTGTTTTAACTAGGGATGCACAGTTACTTTTCGAGTACCAGTGGCGATACTTGGCATTTTCATGAGAACTCCCAGGGTTGCAGCGGTTGCAGCTGGGACCGGGCTCTGGCGCTCCACCACTGTCCTGAAATAGGGTTGCCACCTGTCCAGGATTCACCCGGACAGTTCGGGTTTTGAATTCTGTGTCCGGGTTTCATGGCAGCAGAAACCCGGACACAAGATGTCAGGCAGACAGGGGCAACCAAAATTAAGATAGTGGCTACTGGCCCCACACTGAAAATAGTCTCAACTGTGATATTTACATATGAAGGGGCGGCGCTATTCACATATGAAAAAGCCGCAACTCATTCTTCCAAGAAAATTTCCGTGTGTTGCTAGAGTGTTCGGGTTTCGATGGAAGAAAAAGTGGCAACCCTATCCTGAAATCATTAGTCTGTATTGTTTTAGAAAAACCGTCACATGACAGTAAACAAAAATGTATCAGTACTCGGCAAGTACCAGTACTTGTACTCACGAAACTGGTATCTGTGCATCCCTTATATTTATAAAAACAAAATCGTACATTAATACAGAGATGTACAAATCCCAGGAGCTCCGTGTGCTCCTTACACATGACAGCGGCCTCCTAATTTTTAAATTTTTCTCTAGTGTAGTCTTGGAGCTCAAAAGTATCGGTACTTGTATTCGTACTTGTACCGAGTACTGTACTTGGTATCTGTGGAACCCTAGTTTTAACTATGTAAACAATTTTTTTAATTCTGTACCAATAAAGATGTCGTTTTAATACCGTTTTGTATTGACCATCAGCGGTGTTCTTGATACCTAAAAAGCTCTCACATATGTTTTAATATGATATACTTCTTAAGGCATTTATGGGGTACTGTACCGAATGCTTTAGCAGAATCCAGAAAACCGGTTCTCTTTAAAATGCAATTCCACCCTAAACGTTTCTTTTTTGTTTTGGGACAGAGTGAGAAATAGGTAATTCAAGCCACAAGGAACCAGGAAAAGAACCTATTTCAAAAGATATGCAAAACAGTAAAGCCCCTTTAATCCCGTAATATGCTCCTCAGATGTTTGCCCTCGTATATTTATTCCCCTTTAACTGTTTGCAGCCATTTGCTGGAACACCTCTCCACCATTACATCTTTAGAGAAATAATCTGCCGCAGGTTTTGTCGCGCACCAATAACATCGGTCCCATGTGGATACAATTTCCAGAACTATTTATCATAATTTCATCTTCCTCGCAAATTTTTGGCCTGCGACTCTCCTCTGAACTTTGACGCACTTTACAGATCAAACGGACTTCAGGCTTTCATCATCCCAGCAACCCAAATTTAAGACTAATATCGAAATGTTAGAAAGGTATTTTATATGACTGAACTGTATTGGTATGTAGCATAATACTGGGCCGTGTCGCTGCACGGGGTGGATTGTACCCTAAAAATAAATTTGATTATTATATACAAATAAGGTATATTTTTTCCAACAAAAAAAAACCCAAAGGATAACAATTTTAAAAATATATATATATCTGTTTATCACACTTTATTAGGAGGAATTAAAAGTATTGTGACAGGACAGTGCCGTGTCACTATGGTGATTGGCGTGTTTGGCGCCCAGGACTCTCGGCCAGAGGGACTGAGAGGGTCCAAAAAACATATACAGGGCTATTCACAAAAGGGTGAAGAGTTTGGAGAAGGCAGGAGAAGGGAACAATCTAGGACAACATAGCTTTGGAATAAAATAGATTTGGAAAAATTCTCCAATAAAGCTCACTTTCCAGTTCAGCTATGTTGTCCTAGATTGTCCACTTCTCCGGCCTTCTCCAAACTCTTCACCCTTTTGTGAATAACCCTGATAGTGTTAGAGGGAAGGAGCTGAGTTTCCAGTTCTTTCCGGGTTTTCCGAACTACACTGAGTGGCCAGATTATTATGACCACCCCATCAGTACTTTGTTGGGCCGCCTCGTGACTCCACGAGATGTTGAAAGGTGATGCAAGGAATCTGACACGGCACTGTTGCCCTTCTGTTGTCTTGTACCAGTCTTGCCACTCTCTGTTCTGCCCTAACATTGACTAGTCGCTGACGGCCACAATTCGCACGTTCAGACCCAGATTTTCGGCTGACAGTCCGGTCTTTAAACACTTTAACAACCGCTGCTCTTGAACATTTAACGCATTCTGCTGTTTTGCTGATACTCGCTCCATGGCTCCGAGCGCCAACAATCATCCCACGTTCAAAGGCTGTTAAATCGCGTTGTTTCCCCGTATCTTCAGAAACAAATCACTTCTACTGTCGTGGTAACCAACCTGCTTCCCTATTTATAATGGTCTGGCCCTCTAGCGACTTCAGCGCAAAATTATAGCTAATTTGCCTACAAACGTCAGGTGGTCATAATAATCTGGCCACTCAGTGTATAACTGGGATCTGGGTCTCTGGAGATTTCTTAAGGTGCCCATACACCTGCCAATTATCGTACGATAATCGGCAGGTGAATGGGCATCACCTGTAAGGTCGTATGATTTTCGGCGGGTTGGTAGCATGCTCGGAAGACGAAAGCTGCACGGGCCTGTGTGCGCACGCGCAGCATTGTAGTCATCGACAAGCCCGCCCCTCAGCGAGGAGGGCTTGCGATGATCGCAAGTACGATCTACCTTTCCAAGATGGGCAGATCGTGCAAAATGTTAATGACCTTACAACCATCGCACAACGAAAGTCTCGTGCGATGGTTGTAAAGTGTGTGGCCACCTTAAGAGTCTTGGGCGGGATGAAATCTCCAGTCCTGGGGCCAGGTGCAGCCAGTTGCCAGGCCAGACTGTCCAGGTGGCTGATAACAGCCCTATTAAGAGGGAGTGGACAGCGAGGAAGAGGCAGTCAGTGGTGCAGGAGTACATGCAAAGCATGGGAGACTGTGCGTATGTGACGCACGAGACACTGAGCTGGAATCTGGCTGGAGAGGCCGAGAGGGCCTGTGGCACAGGCGGTGTGTGGGCGAGGCCAGGAGGGTCTGTGGCACACAAGGTGTGTTTAGAAAGGTCGGGAAGACCGTCGTCACACAGGGAAGTGTGAAGCTGCTCGGTGTCTGACCATGAGCAGGCTGAGGCTCTAACCCTGAGGTGGGACATGATACCGGTGCTGAGCCAAATCTTGGATGTTGCTGGAAGATACAGACGGAAAGAAACTTCAGAGGGTCTAGTCAGGATCCAGACCGTCAAGTTGGGTTTGTGTGTGCGCTCCTCTGGTTCGGAACAAGGGGGGGGTTGGGTATGTGACAGTATACTTAAAGGAGTTGTAAAGTCTCAGCATGTCCTATCCTGTTATAACTTCAGCATTGTAATAGGAATACATAGTAGAGATGTTTCTGATACAATCAAAGCTTACTGGAAAAAATCCCTTTTATGTAGTGAGCGCTGCCTTCCGCCTGCCCATCACTTCCAACAACTTCCTGAATTCCCAGTGTGCTTTGCGTCTCTTTCCCTGCTACATGATGTGATGCAATTTCCATTTCTCAAGACTAAGTAACCCATAATGCATTTCTTCCGCGCAAGCAATGATGATGTTACATTGCTCAGATGTTGAGTTGTAGTTCAGAAGGCAGGCTCTGTGAGAGTGGTGAGACATGGAGCAGCAGAAAGCGCCATACCGTGCCAATTGTTGCATCATCAAAAACCACCCACCGCTGGAATGATCGGAAGAGGACCCGGTGAGTCATGTGACAGGTCTGAAGACATCTGAAAGAGGTAAATATATAACTTTCCAGAGTGAACCCCAATGCAAATCTTCAGAACCTTGCTTCCAAAATCATCAGTTCTGGGTCCTCTTTGTCCTGTGCATGTGTTTCATGGCCCCAATTATTCTTATGGAAAATCACACACATGGCAGCCTCCAGCGGCAGAGTACGGCTCTCAGCTTAGGAAGGAATTGTGTCATGGTGAGAATGATAAAGAGGAACCAGTGGGGACACTTTCAGAAGCAAGGCCGTGTGGATCCAGGCAGGGCCACACAGTGAAGATTTCTGGATCCAAGGCAAAAGTAAGTATTTCTCCAGCAGGAATGCAATTAATGGGGTGGAAGTGAAACTTGTACCTAAATGTGTGTGATTAGAACTGTAAGAAGCTACCCTGTGCCAGCAGTACAGAGGAGAATCGGACCACTGCTCTCACATCTGAGCACAGCCATCCGACTTGCCCTCTGCACAGTGCTCCAATCCACCAGGCAGCATTAACGGTTGGAAGGCTGGCAGGCTGGCAAGTCACTGGGGAGAAGAGGGAAGCTAAGCTGCTACAATAAGTCTGAAAGTACTTTTTGCTGTAAACTTTTAGGATGAATTACTCTACAGTACCAGCAGCAACAGAGGCCAGGTGTTTGGGTTTTTTTTAAAACACTGTACTGTTCTCTTTACAAATGGGCTTCTTTCTCTGTACACCACTGCACATGCACAGCCTGCCAGGTCTATAGTTCAACAAAACTTATTTGATCACCATTGCATAGCTGAAAAAGTGATCACATGATTGGCTCCCGATTGTTAGTAGAGACCGTAGTAGGGAGCTATCAGTGATAACACGGTCTCATCGTTGTCCACCCCTGGCTGTGAAAAGTAACACTGATTAACATTATATCTGTAAAAAATGAGTCAAGGCAACTGGACTCGCTGTATTTTTTTAAAGACATTTCACTGGACATCCGACCAACTTTCTCAATTCAGAATGACTTGTACAAAAATTCTCTGGGAATAAATATGGTGAATGTCGCTCCAATCCACATAATCTGTTAGTGGCAACCAGGTGTTGATTGCATTTGCATGATTGGAGCTAGGAGGTGTTATTAACCTGCTCAGAGAGAGGTGTTAAAACGGCATTGTGTGTGGCAGACTGCTTAAGCAAATATAAAAATAACGTAGATACACGGAATACTGGACATCCATTCAAAATTTTAAATGAGACCATGAAGAATATACTGTACACTGCCTGGCCAAAAAAAAAGTCACCACCTGGATTTAGCTAAGCAAATAGGTCAGATCTTTCCATTGCATAACAGGTCTAGGTTCAGCAACGTTGTGTCCTCAAATAAAGAGGTCAGCTGCCTACCTGAATATACTGAATGACCAGATTGTTCCATAAATGGATTTTTTCTTCCCTGATGGCACATTGGACATATTCCAAGACAACAATGCCAGGATTCATCGGGCTCAGATTGTGAAAGAGTGGTTCAGGGGGCATGTGACATCATTGTCACACATGGATTGGCCACCACAGAGTCCAGACCCTAACCCCATTGAAAGTCTTTGGGATGTGCTGGAAAAGACTTTACGCAGAGGATCGACTCTCCCATCATCACTACAAGATCTTGGTGACAAAAACGAATGCAACTCTGGCTGGAAATAAATGTTGTGACATTGCATGAGCTCATTGAAATGAACGATGCCACGGCGAATGCGTGCCATGGTCAAAGCTAAAGGCGGCCCACTGAAATATTAGAGTGTGCGACTTATTTCTTGGCCCGGCATTGTAGCTTGTGTTGATATCACCAGTAAAAAAAAAGAAAAAGGTCTACCAATTCGTGCTAAAAACTTTATACGAATGTACAAGGCTTTAACGGAAAACTGCACTACGACTCGCCACACTCCAGACCACCCGCGACGTCTTAAACAACCTGTTTCAAGATTCTTTCGAATGGCCAAGCAAAATATATTCTTGGAAGAGAAACCCTTGGAAATAGCCAAAATCTCGATATATTTGTTTTTCCGCGGGTACGGACGCAAACGCGAGTTAATTAACGATGGCCCCCTTGTGAGTGCGGAAACTGGAGACTGGAGGAATGGCACGGGAAACCTAATGTATCCGTTCCCTCTTCACGCTCAGGATGGCTTCCTTGTGGTCAAGTAAGATTCGATTTTGCGAGCTGTACACTTCATTACTGGCAATTATGTACAGTATTATTTGGAAGGCTTCCTGTAGTTTTTTTTTTTTTTTTATTTAAATTTCAGTTCTTCAGGTGGAAGCAATTATAAAGAAAAAAACCTTCAGACCACCAAAAATGTATCCTCCATGACTATATGTGCACGGGCTGGCTCACGGAGAACTGTCTGCGTCAGTCAATTAGGCGGAATGTTACTGTAAGCAGAAAAGAATTGCTGTTTGCATAGTTTATTTTATCGCTGCCTGGGCAGTACGTAAGGTGATCCGCCGTAATGTGTTCAAGTCAACAAAACAAATGACTGCAGTCTGCCGGTACCACCTACATTAAAGGGGAACCAGTAGCCCTCTCAGTAACCTGTAGGCTACACACAGTGGCCAACGTACTGACTACTAAAACACAACCTTATCTTCTGGTCCTTTTCTCCCCAGCGTGGGGCTGTAGTCGTACTATGTATGCAAATGAGGCGGACTTTGAGAGAGTAAAGGTGCCCATACACCTTACAACCATCACAAGACCTTTGTCTTGCGATGGTTGTAAGCTAATTAAAAGCTCGTACGATCTGCCCATCTTGGACAGGCAGATCGTACTTGCGATGACTGCAATGAGGGGCGGGCTTCCGATGACTGCAAACGGGCAGTGACTGCGTACGAGCAGGCTACTAACCCGCAGAGAATCGTACGATTCTCGGCGGGTTTTCAAGCCTGCTTGTTCGACGGAAGACGTGCGACCGTACAGTACAAACGGTCGCACGCCTTCCATACACTTTGCGATTAGCGTACGATCGCGGGATTTCCCGCGATTCTCGTACGATAATCGTACAGTGTATGGGCACCTTTAGCCCCCTCACCTAATATAGGTGATTAACGAGTATCAGGTGTGCAGGCTACAAAGTTATATTGTTGCAGTGGCAGAAATTGGCCAATCTTGTAACGATCAAGCTATGCTTGGGCTGCAGATCGCATATAGCTAGAGTGTGTAGGAGACTTTGAGTTGCTGGGATTGCTCACCGTCGCCATCTATGGCAAATTACTGCCACTGCCACACTATCACTTTGTAGCCTGCACATCTGACACTTGTTCATCACCTATATAGGGAACTCTAAAGCTGGCCATACACCTATAGATTATCTGCAGATTTTCTATGGTCAGATGGAAAAAGTGCAACAGATTCTTCCATCTACGCTAAACTGTGTGGACGGAGGAATCTCCCACTGGGCCAAGCTTCAGCATCTTGCTAGTCAGCCCCGCTGGTTCTCAAAATACCTGAACAATCTGATTGTTCAGGTATTTTGAAAGGCAGCGGGGCTGACTAGAAAGATACTGAAGCTTCGCCTAGTGGGAGATTCCTCCATCCACACAGTTTAGCGTAGATGGAGGAATCTGTTGCACTTTTTCCATCTGACCATAGAAAATCTGCAGATAATCTATAGGTGTATATATAGCCAGCTTAACTTTTGCTGTCTGACTCCTGCTTGGGTATTTGCTTTTTGAAATCCGAACTCAGTATGTAATGTTAAGCTTCCTTAACCTACCTCGACCTCTTGCCTGTCAGACTACACTTCTACCTCTCGATTTGGTACTGTGCCTGGTTGTGTGTTAGTTGCCATCACTGCCAGATCCTCCGATAGTTGTGCCCCAGGCTGATAGGCATGTAACATCCATATCTCCCACAGCTCTGTTGTGCGCTTTGGAGGGAGTATAGCACTTCTGTGCAGTGGCGTCACAAGGGGGGTGCGGAGGGGGGGGGGGGGGGGGGCCGGCCCCGGGGGGAAACAAGGGGGGGGGGGATGCGGCCCGCACCCGGGTGATACCATTGGAGGGGCGACAACAAAATGACTGTCACCCCCTTTGAAAAGTCGGGCGTGCTGTCGTAGACCGAAAGCCTGACAGGAGAGAGGAGGGGACCCGTCGGCATACCATATCCTGCCAGGTGAACGCCTCCTCCTCTCTCTGCCGCCGTCCATCACCAAGATGGCCGCTGACAGGTATCAATAAGGTGACCGCGCATGTGTGGTGACGTCACGCACATGCGCAATGTCGTCACAGCAGGGTGTCACCCGGTATCCGCTCCGGGTGACACCCGGCCTCGGGAAGCCCCTGCTTCTGTGACACAGAGAAGGTCACGGACCATGAGAAGGTGGAGGTAAATGTGTTCAGCTTTAATGTCAGTAAGAACATTGCATTGGGAAACCAACTCTCCCACATGTTCACTTTAAAGTGTATGTAAACCCAAAATTGAAATGTCAAAGAATGACTATTTATGCTCCATTACCAATATTGAATATATTTTTTTTTTTTGAGGATTGCAATGTCTGTAACTGGTGATTCTGATAGTAGGGCCTTTCACTGCAAGAAGCACTGAAGGATGTATGTACAGCACCTCCAGGGCAGCCATTTGGGTTCAATCTTTCTGATGCATACAGGTACCCATGTAATATACTTTGGCCGAAGTAAACCGACAGCATCATTAAACTTTCCTCTTTAACAGCTACACATACTTGCCTTCCCTTGATACCCCTGCTACTCCATTGGGTCACCAGAAGCAAAAACAGGAAACCACATGTAGGGTCCAAGTTGGCGGAAGACTTTAAACCCACCCCCATGTGATAGCGCTGGGTGCCAGAGCAGCCAATAACCTAGCACCAGCACTGTCACATGAGAGGAAGGGGAGTTAGTCACATGCTTGCCCATACCCTGCAAATACTTGCCAATGACTGAACATAATAAACTCTGAATATTGTCAGGGTAATTCACAAAGGAGCCGAAGGATACAGCCGTAGCTTCGGCTGATCCTTCGGCTCTTTGGACGCTGGAGCCCTTTGGTTCAGTTGAACCGAAGGGCTGCTGTATGGGCTATTCACTATAGCTGGTACAGTTGCCGAAGGCGGCCGAGCGGCTCAGCCGAGCCGAAGGCATATGCTTCAGCTCGACTGAGCCAAAGTGACAGCCGAAGCGGGGTAAACGGCCGGCCGAAGGCAGCTGTACGAGCGGGCGCAGTTGGAATGACAGATCAGCGTCCCCAAATGACCTGGGGTCGCTGATCCATCATTAAACAATAACAACGTCACGGTCGGCTCCGCCCAGTTATTATTCATTGGCCGGGACCTGCTAGAAGACTCTAGCAGGTGCCAGCTAATAGGAAACAGTTGGGTGGAGCTAACCAACACTGCTATCTCCGCCCCAATTTTTTGGGGGTTTTTTAAATAATTTTTTTAGATTTAACATTTATTTACATTTAAAACAATATTTTTTTCAAATTTTTTTTTTTTTCCCCACTCTTTTCATTGAATTGCTAATCTGCTCGGAAACTCGGAGGTACCGAACAGAATAGCCGAGCCGAATGACGCTCGGCGGCATTCAGCTATTCACTTACTGCCTTTAGGCCCCTATTCACACAAAAACAGCGACTGAGCTGCCGAAGCTTCAGCTTAGCCGATCCAGATGTTGGATCGGCTGAGTCGAAGTCCTTTTGCACTTCGGTTCAGCCGAACATGCAAACGAAGGCAGCCAATGTAAAGGTGGACATACACTTTACAACCATCGCAAGACCTTAGTCTTGCAATGGTTGTAAAGTAATTAAAAAAACTTACGATCTGCCCATCTTGGATCTTGACCGCAATGCTGAACGGGCAGTGTGCGCGTGTGCACACCGTTCCGTTCGGCATTTGTCTCCCGAACATCATTCAAACCAGCCAAAAATCGTAAGATTTTCGGCTGGTTTTCTAGGGTGCTCCTTAAACAAAAGACGTGCGACCGTACAGTAGAAACGGTCGCACGTCTTCATTCACACTGCACGATTCTCGTACGATCCCGGGATTTCCCGCGATTCTCGTACGAGAATCGTGCAGTGTATGGGCACCTTAAGACTGATTTCACCTGATGAACAGCTGAAATCAGCCGTACAAGCCTGAAGTGAATAGACGAACAACATTCCGCTTACTTTACTTCGGCTGGGATACTCGGCTGCCTTCGGCAGCTTTGTGAACGACCCCCTAAGTCTGACATCTACGAATACATATTGGTAAAGAAAAAACCAGCTGCTTTCAGATACAGGTTACACAAGCTCGCGCCAGCGTTATAAACCACAAATCCTCTTAGTCATTTTAAGTATATTTGTAAGAAGAGAAAAGAAGAGGAAATGTTTCTGATTTGACTTTCAACATGTAAAATCTGGAAATCATTCTGAGCAGTCCGATGGCAGCTGTTTCTCAAATAATCTGACTGTAAATCCAAACAGAGCTCTTGAATCAATAGACACTTGTGCCACCTCTGAGCCGTCTCTCTTTCTCTGCGGTGGCTGCGTCTCTCGATCCGTGCGCTGGTCGGCGGCCAAGGGCCGGCCTGCGCTGACGAGGTATAAAGTGGCGTCTATATAAATCACGCAGGCAGCTCCTCTGATCTGCCCGGGAATGAGACTCTTTTTTTTTGCTTCATGTTCAAAACTCGAAAGCTCGATTGAGAAGCGTGACGTGAAACTACTTCTCCACTTTCTACGATGGGATGAAAGGAAATCCCGACGCTCCGCGTTCCCATTGTGAATTCTGTCAAAGTGCTTTTCTTACATAAATGGAAAACATTTTTTTTTTAAAGGAAAACTACACCTAAATATATTTTCTGCTATATTTTACCCTTCAGAAAAAGTAAAATTCTGTTTTAGTCCTAAGCAAGGGCAATTTATATACCTCGGGTTATAAAGTGTCTATTGAGGGAAAATGTTCTTTAACTTTAAAGTGCAACAGTGTCCACGCTCTGGAAATCAAATATTGACGTACTGTCTTGTATTATAAAGGGAATGTTCTGTAGAGACAAAGCGATCATTTTGCCACTTTATAGATCGCTGGTTCGGCCTCATCTTGGGTATGCAGTTCAGTTTTGGTCACCAATCCACAGAAAGGATGTCCTGGAGCTGGAGAGAGTCCAGAGAGGGCAAGTAAACTAATTAAGTGGCTGGAGGACCAAAGCTATAAGACAAGGTTACTAAATTTAGACTTGTTCATGATGGAAGTGAGGAGATTAAGAGGGGATATGATTTTAATGTACAAAATGTTTGGTGGTGATAGCAACATCGGCAATAAACTTTTTACTGTAAACTCCTTAACAAGGACTAGAGGCCACCACCTAAAACTGGTGGAGAAAAGATTTAACCACAAAGGGCGTAGGGGCTTCTTCTCAGTCAGAGTGGTTACATTTTGGAACTCTCTGCCACAAGTGGTATCAGCAGGGAGAATTGACTTATTCAAAAACTAATTAGATACCTTCCTCAGAGACCGTAACATACAGGAGGACAGGTACTCTTAAAACCAAAGACCACAAAGGGACTCGTATACACGCATGTACGCACCACAGACACACACATAAAGGTTGAACTCGATGGACATGTGTCTTTATTCAACCTCAAATACTATGTAACTATGTAACATATTCTTAACAAGCAGTAAAGGAGCTTTAAAACAAGTCCTCGCCGATCTCTGTAGCTGTGGGCATTGTGGAGCAATTCATCCTCCAAATTTAAAGCAGAAGCACTTTTACTTTCAACAGTTCAACATACCTATTCCCACTCATAGAAATGAGTCAGCAGCTCCGTTTCCCTTGCCCAAAGCAGTGACTCAAGAGCTCAGCTCACACTGCTTTACCTCCTAGCTGTGACTTGGTAGCCCAGCTTCCCCTTCCAGTAGAGAATCAGCAGCTCTGCTCATCCTCTTCCCACTCCCAGCAGTGACTTGGCACCTTAGCCCACCCTGCTGCCCCACCCAGCAAAGCCTCAGCAGCTCTGCTCACGCTGCTCCTCTTTCCAGCAGTGGCCCAGCATCTACGTTCTTCCCTCCCAGCAGTGACTTGGCAGCTCAGCCCACCCTGCTGCCCCTTCCAGATAAGGCCTCAGCGGCTCAGCTCACGCTGCTCCTCTTTCCAGCAGTGGCCCAGCATCTACGTTCTTCCCTCACAGCAGTGACTTGGCAGCTCAGCTCATCCTGCTGCCCCTCCCAGCAAAGCCTTAGCGGTTCAGCTCACACTGCTCCTCATTCCAGCAGTGGCCCAGCATCTCAGTTCTTTCTTCCCAGCAGTGACCTGGCAGCTCAGCTCATCCTGCTCTCCCTCCCAGAAGAGCCTCAGCGGCTCAGCTAACGCTGCTCCTCTTTCCAGCAGTGGCCCAGCATCTCAGTTCCTCCCTCCCAGCAGTGACTTAGCAGCTCAGCTTGCCATGCTCCTTCCTCCCAGCATGGTTTGGCCGCCTTCTAATCTCTAATGAAAAAAGCATGTGCACAGAAAGAGGGGAGAGCAGAGGGCTGAGACCCAACTTGAAAGACTTTACTACTTCTCTTGTGTGCTCAGTACCTGCAGCTACAGAGGTCAGGAGGGGGCTTGTTTTTAGACTAATTCTCAAATGTCTATGGCCTGTCCACAGGGAGTAGGGGGGCTAACAACAAAAAATGATGTAATAAAAGTATATAAACCCTAAATGTATTTTTCAGTATGTTTGGCAACAAGGCTGACAATGCAGCTGCCCATTAAGAAAGGGGCTTAGTGTTGTCAGTCTGAACCAGGAAGTGCTATTACCGGCAGCACCTCCAGGTAAGAAATTTTGCAACAAATGAACAATTAATTAAAAAAACAATTTCCAGAAAGCTGCACACTGAGAGGCGTGATATTTAAAATAGAAAAAAAAGAGAGATTTGGGGGTTTACAAATACTTTATTGCCAGTGACAGAGTGCATCATATATGTCATTTTTTTATTTTGCCCGTAATTCCATTATCACGCAGAAATAAGATTACAAAGAATCTTTACAAAGAAAAGTGGAAAACCTCTTGCATAACACACCAATAAGACCTCCTTTAGTGTCTGGGTAAACAGTAACCCATTGTCCTGTTGGTAGGTTTGGAAAATTGTTCAGCACCTTAGTGCCCCCCGGCACTGAACGAAGTTCCCTCGCAACAGCTTGAAAGGGAAAAATATTTTCCTTCATTGAGCACCGCCAATTGGCAGGGAATCAACTAATTGCATTTACCAATCTATAAAAGGACCATATTTTATGTGATAAACTTTTTTTTTTAAGTTGTTTTTTTCCTCCAACTTGTTAAATGTTTAATCTTCAACATCAGCAGCCCAAAAAAGGTTCATTTTTACACTCCTCTGACTTCAATGGAGCAGCAAGAAGCATGTGTGCAAAATAGGAAAATAACATTATACAAAATCTTAGAACATTTGTGCGGGGAATTCAGACCCAGTGGCGGAACTATCGCCATAGCGACCCAGGCGGCCACTATGGGGCCCCAGCCAGGATCAGGAACGAAGGGGTCCCCTTGATGCTGTGCAGGCCACCTGGGTCGCTATGGCATCGCAGGCTGCTGGCGGTCTCTGGTGGCTGTGAGGAGGAACGCACCACTGTCCAGATCACTGACAACCTGTCAGTGATCTGTGCAGCAGCGTGTTCCGCCTCACAGTCGCTGCTGAGTCAGTGGCAGCCAGCAGCTGCGGTGGAAGAGGCTGGGGCCCGGTAGCAGTGGAGGAGGAGGAGGCCAGTCGCGGTGGAGGAGGCGGGGCCCGGGCCGGTGGTGGAGGAGGCTGACAGCAGATCAGGGCTGACAGGTAAGAGGTGTGCAGGGGTGTGACCAGCCCACCTGAGACCCTGCAGAGCCCACCATAGAGAGGCTAGATAGGGTCACTTTTAGGTGGGCTGTGTGGGACCTTAGATGGGCTATGCGGGGTCTCAGGTGGGCTCCGTGGGGTCTATGGTATGTGCAGGGTCTCAAGTGGGCTTTGCAGGGTGTCAGGTGGGCTGTGCGAGGTCTATGGTCTGTGCGGGGTCTCAAGTGGGCTCTGCAGGGTGTCAAGTGGGCTGTGCGGGGTCTATGGTATACAACATTTTGCTATGGGGCCCTGTGATTTCTAGTTACGCTCCTGTTCAGACCCCTGACATTCAACGAGCCTGTCCACAAATCATGTATCATGGAAGTCAAGAGGATGAAAAAATTGCAGCAGGAACCGCCCCGCCGTATCTCATACACACGCATACACATGCAGAATCACATACATACACGCAATAGGTTGAATCTTTATTCAACCTCAAATACTATGTAACTATGTATCACCAAGAAGAAGAACCAAGAAAAAAGAAAGTGATAGAGAAAAGGCAGAAAGAACTAAGAGGAGGAAAAAGAAAAGAAAATAACCTGGCAGGCTAGGATCCACAATCGGACAGGAAGTGGCAATAACTATAAATAGGACCAAATACGCCCCAAAATACCCCAAATGCCACCATACTGGTGGGGGTAGGCCTATGTGGCGGTGAATGGTTGCTCAAGTGGACTACAACGGACTAGTAAACTCATCTCAGAATATTCTCTAATACAATACAATAGGGAATATAGCAAGAAGAGTGAAACAGTAACAAAATAAAATAACATGAACAAAGATAAAAAATTGAAAAAAAATTCCAACTTGGAGAAGACCAGACAGCCCCAGATATAAAGGAGGTGGAGCCATCAGAACTTCAAAACAAACAAAAAAGAAAAACAAGTGCAAAAAACAATCACGCAGAAACAAGACATCACCGACAACACTTCAGCCGAGTCCTTCAACTCTGAGCCAGCTACGGAAGAATGGAGACCGGCATGTCTTCTTCATTGCAGATTTGTATACTCAGCGCCTCCTGCATGTCTGCAGACACAACTGGGCATATGCAAGAATCTGAACATTTAGGGCTCATTCACATGGGCGTGCACATCCATACAGCGTACACTTAATGAATACAGAGCTGCATGAATTTGTGTCTTTTATATCTTCCCGGAGTTCAGCTTTAAGACTTAGGCTGGCTATTCACTGCTTAGGTTTTCGGAAGAACTTCTGTACAAAGATCTTTTTTTATTTTTTATTTTCTATTAGTTGATGGGGTCAAATTGACGATCGAT
The DNA here is from genome assembly GCF_000935625.1 of Nanorana parkeri. Lineage (NCBI taxonomy): Eukaryota > Metazoa > Chordata > Amphibia > Anura > Dicroglossidae > Nanorana > Nanorana parkeri. Next base: position 1,317,345 of record NW_017306568.1, read on the forward strand.
TTTAACCGTAGTGAGGAGAAAAAACACGGTACAATTACAATACAATACCATACAAAAGGATTAGAAGGACCCTGTTGGTGAGAGCTTACAATCTACAAGGAGGGGCAAGTGATACAGAAGACAACAACTGTGAGGGATGAGCTGACTGATGGAGTTGAAGTTCAGTTTTTACGACGAGGAGGAATATTTCCCTGATTAGGTGCGTTTTAAAGGAAACCTAAAGACAGACAGGTTGTGGTACGGAGATCCAGAGGATGGAAGAGGCTCTGAAGAAGTCTTGGAGGTGAGCATGGGAGGAGGTAATGAGGGAGCTGAAGAGCAGGAGGTCTTGGGAGGAGCAAGGAAGATGAAGTTGGAGATGAGCCAGGGTAGCATTGTGGATGGCTTTGTATGTTCTTGTTAGTATTTTGCATTTTGTGCATTGTGCTATTGGAAGCCAGGGGAGGGATTGGCAGAGAGGGGTGGTGGCCACTGAGCGGTTGGTGGGGTAGATGGGTCTATCAGCAGCATTCATAATAGACTGAAGAGGGGATAGCTTGTGTAGTGATAGGCCAATGAGAAGGGAGTTGCAGTAGTCCAGGCGAGAGATGATGAGAGTTATTTAGTAGCTTTGTGGTGTCATTTGTTAAGAAGGGATGAAGTTTGGAAATGTTTGGAAATGTTACAATGGCAAGATTTGGTCAGTGATTGGATGGGTGTTAAGTCTAGGGGTAGAAGAATACACTGTAATACTTACCTTCCCCCACGCTCCCCTGGCAGGCAGTGCTCTCCCCTTCTCTTCAACACTCTGGGTTGTAGAAGGGCCTTTGCCATCTTCACATACAATCCAGGACCACCAGTCCTACATTGTACTTGATGACTTTGGAGTGTGACCACCAGCCAGAGGACTTCAGAGGAGTGGTCGTTCAACGTGGTGGATGCCTCCCGGAGAAAAGAATAATGTAAGTATTACAGCTCACTCCTCTACCCCCAAAATGAATGAGCAGTTAACCCTTACAGTGCAGGGGAGGCCCCAATGCAAGAATGTGTCGTACAAGAATCCCGGAGTTCAGCCTTAGCAGCAAAGCACTTGAATAAAGCTGTCCATACACTGTAATATTTTCTTCATTCAACCTGCAGGCTGAATGAGGAAAATATAACAGATTCCTCCATCAACGCTTATGACCGTTGATCAATCTCCCGCCATCTTTATCGTATTCTGACGGCAGATACCGGCCACTGTCAGAGGACCAAGCAGATCCAGCACCTCATTAGCTGCCGGCTCTGTTTCTTCAAAGATTTTCTAACCGGTTCCTTCAATTGTCAAGTTCATCAAGAAACGGACGAAATTTGCATTGTGTATGGCCACCTTAATGGGATAACACGGCCTCCTCAAACAAAATGGCGGCTTCCACAGTGCACAGGTGGAAATAAGATGAGTTTTTGTAACTGGCCAATGTAAGGCCCCCCCCCCACCAAACTGTTCCACCCTCTATTTACATTCCGGAGTCATTTCGAATGTCAATATCGTCAGGAACAATGTGAGGCTGAATCTAAATAAAATCTGGGAACACTTAGCTGACTTTCACCATTACAAATGTCACTCTGTCTGGGAACATGGACGGGCTCCGAATTTCGCCCATACCCTTCGCCGCGCACATCCCATCGCCGGCTACATGTGGGGGGAAAAAAATGCATAAACATTTTAAGAGAAAGTGCAAGGTGGCCGCCTCAGTTGATGGAAATGGTTGACAGATGGGTGAATGTCCGTAACGTGTTGCAGAATGTTTATATCGCTGAGATGACGTTTGTTGCGCTTGTGCAGAATGTATACATGGAAATTATAAGACCTGAATCTGGAGAGAAATACAAACTTCAAACCGATACACTGCAAGAGGGTCAGCAGACAACAATGAATGGCTCGGTCTACTCGAAATGGAGAGTTTGTTTAATTTGACAGCATCTGCGAGCTGAAAGTGATCCTAGAATCTGAAATGTTTCCCAGGTTAAGTGCAGAATGCGAAGTAATGTGTCAGTGTAACACTTCCAGGTATATATTGGCTTTCATAGAGATCACAGTACTCCCCCTGACAATGCCTTCATCTGCTTTTGTCTCCAGAAGGACAGCGCCATCTGTCCAGGGTCACCATCTACTTCCTGGACTGACATGCCAGCTCAGAGAGATCTGTAAAAAAAATAAGTCAAGGCAACTGGACTTGGTGTATTTATCTTGAAGACGTTTCACTGGTCATCCAACCAGCTTCCTCAATTCAGAATGACTTGTACAAAAAATTATCTGGGAAGAAATATGGTGAATGTTGCTCCAATCCGCCTAATGTTAGTCACAACCAGGTGTTGATCATATTTGCATAATTGGAGCTAGGAGGTGTTATTAAGCTGCCCAGAGAGAGGTGTTCAAATAGCATTGTATGTGGCAGACAATAGATGCCTCGAGACAGCTCAGAGATGACACAAATTCTGCAAATAATGGGCCTGTGCAGTTTTTGGCTGAGTTTACATGGCACAGGTCAGTTTGCCTGGCACAGATCAGCCCCTGCTGCAGTCTTGTGAGTTGATATGAAGTTCAACAGTGGGTTTAGGGTTGGGAGGGTTTTAGGTTGTTTTTTTTTTCTCTCATGTTTCTTTCTTTTTCCTTTTTGTTATGCTTTAGCTGAGACCCTTAAAGGAGAACTATGGGGTTAAGGCTTTTCCCCATAGTTCTCCTAAGGGTAACGAGAGGACACAAACTACCGTCCTCCCGTCACCCTAGGCTCAGTATACCGCAAGCTGTAGCTCGCGATATACTGAGACGCCGCAGCTGAAGCGGATCCCGACAATTGTACCGGGATTCGCCCAGCTGTGTGACTGACAGCTGGCTCTGCCTATCTAGAGGCAGAGCCAGCTGTACCGGCCCCCTCCCCCGTCCGTCCCACCAATCAGCGCTGGAGGATCAGAGCGGGGAGGGGAGAATCCAGCCCCTCCCCTGTCACGGCAGAGAGCTGTGGCAGGATCGAGAGGTGAGCGAACGCCGGTATGTGTTCTCTCACCACCCGATCTACTGAGCAAACCCGTGACAGTCTCATTGTCACAGGTTGGCTAGAACTATGAGGTGAGTGAAAAGCACCCCCCTCATAGATCTCCTTTAAAGGGAGGAATGCTTTTAATACTAGCAGACTATTATATGGTGGTCTCTTAACAATAATGTCTGTATGTTTATACTGTGTATATATTGGAAAAATAATAAATAAATATTCTACAAATATGCAGTCTGATCACTGGGGGGAGAGGAAACTGAGGAAATGCTTCCTACTGTCTGCAGCAGACTGATGACATCATATCAGCCCAGGCAAAGTCATGAATGGAGAATGAAGCTCAAGAACAGATTGTTAATGATAACAGTTAAAAAAATGATACCGTTGAGGCAGTTACATAGTATTTGAGGTTGAATAAAAACACAGATCCATCAAGTTTAACCTATAAGAGCTTGTGTGTGTGTGTGTCTAGGTGCCCAGGCAACTGCCGATTATCGTGCCCACCCCCCTCCCCAGTTCGTTCCTCCACCCAGCTCTGGAGGATCAGAGAGGGGAGGGGGGAATCCCTGCATGGAGCAGTGACTGACAGTCACCGCTCACTGCAGGGAGACGATCAGGAAGTGAGCAGATCGGCTGCATGTTTCTGCTCACTTCCTGATCGATAGAGCCGACCTGTGACAGCTTCTTTATCACAGGCCGGCTCTAACTATGAGGATGAATGGAAATCACTCACCTCATACATCTCCTTTAAGTCTTTCATTTTGGGCGTAACCCCACTACAGGAGTTAATTCTTGAAAATCCTGGAGTTCTTCTTTAATTTTAATGATGGACTGAGGTATTTACAAACGCCTGGAGTCCTTCTTTAAGAAACTCCCAGAACACATTCCAGTGTAAAGTAAGACAACTCTGGAATTTGTTGTAAATACTCGGAGTATTGAAAGCATCCATTAACATCCAGCGGGGACGGTTCCCCCAGGAAGCTTGTGTACACAGCCCCAGGGTATGCTGGAGGTTTCTATCAATAAACACTTTGATTACTCCGTGTTGACCCGGATCTGCCCAACATTATAATCCCAGTTGTTTTTTTTTAATTCCGCCTTCCCCGGAATGCCTTGGACAAGGCTTACCTTACTCCTTTAATTAAATAAATGATATTAATTGCTCTAATGAGTCACCGTCTGAGACCTTGAATCATTGCACTGTGTGGTTTAACTTGCCGTGCTGTCGTACTTGCTGCAAGTTTGGAGTAATAAAGATCCACCCAAAGTCAACACACATACAAGAGCAGCAAAGTCTACTTTATGGGCACCTTACTAGTCTCAAAGTGGACCTGTGATGACAGAAAATAGGCCACTGCACAACTGGGAGACAGGAGCACAGCATTGTCCCCCGGGGCAGGAAGAGCCTGAACAAGGACCTCCATGACAGGATCACGATCACCAGGTATTAGTTTAATGTAATTTTGGGATTTGAAAATATTGAAAATACTTGTGAAATAACATCAGATTATTTGTATGCGCTCCACCGACAAAAATAAAAACCTAGCATGTGATTTACACAGTTTTAACATTTATTTTTAATACGACTGAAAACATGTTTTAAAATAAAACATAAGAAAACGAAAAATTATTACAAAAATAAGTTAGTTCACACCAGAACTGCATTAGAACGTGCATCTGCCCAGCTGGTGACGAGGGAGCATGGAGCCGGCTTCCCAGCCAATCAGAGTGTAGTGACTCGCTGCCCGACTTCCTGATACCGGAAGTTCTAGTATCGACATCGGGAGCATTTGGGTGAGTACTCGCCCAAATACTTGGTAACAGCACCGATACCAGTATCAGTATTGGTGCATCCCTACTGAACACCATTGGGATGAATTGGAATGCCATTTGCAAACCAGAAGTTCTAATCCAACGTCAGTATCTGACCTAGAAGATGTTCATTTGGCTGAATTGGAACAAATTCCCACAGACACACCGCAAAATCTTGTGTAAAGGCCTACCAGTAGATATAGATGCAAAGGATGAGAACTCCATATTAATGGGCATGGTTTTGGAATGGGATGTCCAACAAACTCATATAGGTATGATGCTCAGGTGTCCACAAACCTTTGGCCATGTAGTCAGGGGCGTATCTGCCACGAGGCAAACAAGGCGTTTGCCTTGGGCGGCAGTTTTCAGGGGGGGCGGCAAAAATGCCACCGACCCAAAACAGTAAGGCAGCCGGGCGGAGGAGGTGGTGGCGGTGGAGGAGTCAAAAGACGCAGAGGAGGAGGCGATCGGAGGCGGAAGAGGCAGAGGAGCAGGAGGGGGTGAGGTGGAGCAGCAGGAGGGGGTGAGGTGGAGCAGCAGAAGGGTGTGGGGCGAGGCCAGGACGGCGTTGGATAAGGAAGGGGAGGGGCCAGGGCGCCATCTCACCGTAGTAAACCGAGTCACCGAAGAGCCATTGGGCTGCGGAGGAGGCCGGGTCCTGCAGCACCAGTCCAGCAGTGGAGGAGGCCGGGGACCAAGCAGCAGTTAAGAGGATCACACTGCTGCTAAAGGGACCCTGCAGAGCCCAGCATGGATTCTGCGCAGCCCACCTGAGAATCTCAGGTGGGCTGTGCAGGATCTGTGGTGGGCTCTGTGGGGTCTATGGTGGGCAGAGCCCACCACACATCCTGCACGGGTCTGCAGGGTCTCAGGGGGCTGTGCATGATCTGTGGTGGGCTCTGGGGGTCTATGGTGGGCAGAGCCCACCACAGATCCTGCACAGCCCCCCTGAGATCCTGCAGATTTAGTGTGTGTGTGTGGGGGGGGGTTCCTAGTTTCTTGCCTAGGGCAGCCCCAAGCCAGAATACACCACTGCATGTAGTATAACTGAGCATTGCAGATGATCACGTGGGTCAGCATATGGGTAATGGCCAGGTGTACCTCATCAAGTAGACATAAACATAAATAAAATAATTGTAATAATACCAGCGAGATTCTCACCAGAGGTGCAAGGACGCAGGTCAAAATGGAGTAGCCATCTGTGAGGCATGGCGCCGATCTGTCACATGATCTGTTCGAGGAAGCGCTGCTAAACGAGAAACTGACACGCTGTGGACAGTTCTTCCCCGCAGGCTGAGAATTAGGAAAGTGATCTTTCTGGGCTCTGTCCATTTCCACTGCTCGCTGCCATTTAGAAGCTCGTATCCATATACACCTTGACGTGCCTTCGAGGGATTTTCCCTCTTCCACTGTTTACTACGCCTTCTGCTGCAGTCAGTTTATTTATCTGTCCCTGCAAATGCTCCGTATTCCTTACTGACAGCCACCCCCTCTACCCCGTGATAGATAGCCAAGAAAAATGAGCACACATCTGCTGCCTATTGACTTGCCAGGTAGCCGTCATCAGTTAACCCTTTGTACACTGCTGCACACTCAACTGCATGCTTAGCTAATGTGATATATACAGAAGGTGACAATGCAATGAAAGAAAGAAAGTAGAAATAAAATCAAATACACCGATCAGCCATAACATTATGACCACTGGGGGGTAAGGTGAATAACATTGATTATCTGGTTACAATGGCTCAATATTACAATGACACCTGGAAGTGGGGGGGATATATTACAATGACACCAGGAAGTGGGGGGGATATATTACAATGACAACTGGCAGTGGGGGGATATAATACAATTATACCTGGAAGTGGGGGGGGATATATTAGGCAGGAGGTGAACATTTTGTCCCTGAAGTTGATGTGTTGGAAGCAGAAACAATGGACAAGTGATGGTGAGACGACGGCCTGTATGAACTCAGCCTCACTGCATTACATGTTTTGCCCAAAGCCCCAGGCAAAGTCCTGTTGATCCTGCCAACTAAATGCAAATTCTGTGATTGGGTGACACCCCTAACCCACAAGTTTGGAAACTTGTGGTTCAACCGATGTGAGGGCATCGTTGTCACCCTCACATCGGCTGTTTATACAAAAACAGATATAAAACAATAGTCTGAAAACTAATCAAGAACACAGACTGAATAAAACTGACCCAAAATCTTTAGTTTCCCTTTTAAGTTAATGAAAACCCCAAATCTGTATTTCAGTCTATCTGGCATCAGGCCTTACTGTATACAATTTTCTTAAATCTGAACCCGAAACTTCCCTTCAGTCTATCTGACCTCTGTCCTCCCCTTCAGTCTATCTGACCTCTGTCCTTCCCATCAGTCTATCTGACCTCTGTCCTTTCCTTCAGTCTATCTGACCTCTGTCCTTCCCTTCAGTCTATATGACCTCTGTCCTTTCCTTCAGTCCATCTGACCTCTGTCCTCCCCTTCAGTCTATCTGACCTCTGTCCTTCCCTTCAGTCTATCTGACCTCTGTCCTCCCCTTCAGTCTATCTGACCTCCGTCCTTCCCATCAGTCTATATGACCTCTGTCCTTCCCTTCAATCTATCCGACCTCCGTCCTCCCCTTCAGTCTATCTGACCTCTGTCCTTCCCTACAGTCTTGCACAGTTGTACCGGCTCCTCTCCTGCACTGAAATGTCTTTCTCTGATATCACTGCACACTGTGAGCGGCTTACAATGTACATTAGAAGCTGCAGCAAGTCAGATAGAGCCGCCTCATTTCCTGTGTAGACAATGTCCAGCATTATATAGCCCTATCCTCCCCAGCCTGAGTGGCCACATGCACAGCTTACTAGCACAGAAAAGGGAGACTCCATAGGACCCTGCAAGGAAAAGGAGCCACACATTGCTTACTATGACACACAATGGGGGCTCTATAGGACCCTGCAGGGAATAGGCGCCACGCATTGCTTACTGGCACACACAAGGTTGGCTCCATAGGGCCCTGCAAGGAAAAAGAGCCAGTGCTCAGGGGATCAGCTGATGCTACAGGAAGACTGAAACTTAAAAGAAGAACTATGGGGTTAAGTCTTTTCCCCATAGTTCTCCTTAGGGTAACGGGAGGACACAAACTAGCGTCCTCCCGTTACCCTAAGCTCAGTATACCGCGAGCTACAGCTCGCAGTATAGAGACACCACAGTATACCGCGAGCTACTACTCGCAGTATACTGAGACGCTGCAGCTGAAGCGGATCCCGACAATTATGCCTGGATCCGCCCAGCTGCGTGAGTGACAGCTGGCTCTGCCTATCTAGAGTCAGAGCCAGCTGTACCCGGCCCCTCCCCCGTCCGATCCGCCAGTCAGCGCTGGTGGAGCGGAGTGGGGAGGGGGGAATCCAGCCCCTCCCCCTGTCACGGCAGAGAGCCGTGACAGGATCGAGAGGTGAGCGAACGCCGGTATGTGTTCGCTCACCTCCCGATCTACTGAGCCGACCTGTGACAGTCTCATTGTCACAGGTCGGCTAGAACTATGAGGTGAGGGAAAAGCACTCCCCTCATAGTTCTCCTTTAAACAGCAACATCCATTGTAAGCGATTTCAGCATTTTTAAACAGCTTAAAAAAACTTTTGACTGTAATATCACTTTAAGAAACTTTTGTGTATCATAATAAAAAACTAAACATTTTGCAACAGTTTCATTCTTCTTAAGAAACATGTTTTCAGCGAGCGACGATGCCAAACACAAACTAAAGCGGAGGCATGTGTCTGCTGGCCCTTTAAACTGAGGACAACATTAAATACTTCCTCAAAAACTACAAAAGAAAAGAAAAAAAAAAAGGTCAACCTGGGTGAGAAATGTCCGATCTGCGCAGACCATAAATCACAGTCGGGGCCAATTTCATGAACAGCCCGGCGCTGAAATGGAAAATGTGGAATGTGTGAAGGTTAAACCCTGCGGAGCGGCGATCAGCTCAGCAGACTGAGACATCATTGCACATTCTGACGTCCTTGACCTTGGGGAGCGAATGGATCTGAATTCAGCAATCACTCCGACTTCCCTGCAGAGGAAGAAGCTCGGATCCTATTAGGACACTGAACAGGATTTGGGGGGAATTGGTGAATCTGGTTTGAATTAAAGGAGACCTCCGATGTCAGCACTATTATGACCCCCATCTAGAAGTACAAAAATGAATTTAATATTTCATGGTTTATAAAATTCTGCCTTCAGACAGTGGCGGTCCAACGTCGGCCCTTCCTTACCCCGTGCTTGTATTTGCTGCATCATACACCTTATGTTATATAGTTACAAGATAAATGTAATACTTTTTCTGGCCAATCAGGAAGCGGGGGGGGTAATGACTCACCTCTCGGCTTCCTGACCAATCAAGAGTCATTACACGCCGCCCAGCTTCCTGATTGGCCGGCTCCATGCTCCCTCATCACCAAATGGCCAGAGGGCATCGATATTGGGGCAACCCTACTGGGAAGGTGAAAGGGGAAATCTCATCTGTAGTCTCACGAGATCTCAGGGAAAGGCATTTTACTCTCCTGAGATGATGTGCACCACTCACTCCTCCAGACTGACACCCACCTATCAAGACATTTCGATTTTTGCATAACTCCTCCCAAGAGCCAGTGTTCTATCAAAGTTTGTGACTGGGTTAGAATGTGTGACCGGTCACGTGGTCACACATTTTAACTTAAAAGGAGAACTATGAGGTGATTGCTTTTCACTCACCTCATAGAGCTACAGATCGGGGTATACTGAGGCTAGGGTGACGGGAGGACGCTGGTTTGTGTCCTCCCGTTACCCTAAGGAGAACTATGGGGAAAAGCCTTAACCCCATAGTTCTACTTTAACCCCCCCCACTTTTTCGGCGGTGGAATATGTGACCGGCAAAAGGTGAAGAATTCCAACGCTTTCTCAGCTGTTCCAGGGCAGATCGGCATCGCAGATGGTATGTGCAGGAGAACCGATCTGCCCTGGAACAGTTGATCGGTCCTGAAATGTCACTTCTATCCGCCTTTGTGGAATGGAAGATCGCAGTCACAGAGTCGGATAGAAGTGACATTTCAGGACCGATCAGCTGTTCCAGGGTAAGATCGGTTCTCCTGCACATACCATCTGCGATGCCGATCTGCCCTGGAACAGCTGAGAAAGCGTTGGAATTCTTCACCTTTTGCCGGTCACATATTCCACCGCCGAAAAAGTGGGCGTGATCACACATTCCAACCCAGTCACAATCTTTGATAGAACACCGGCTCACTGCTTGCATCAGGACTGAGGGCTCTTGTGAAGAGGACTGAGGCAGGGTGCTGTGATGGTTTCAGGAAGCTATGTACAGTATCCCACTAGCCATGATGTGTCTGCATTGCATAGAGCAGTAACCCAGTGATGATGTCACTGGGTCTGAAATAATGTCTGTAATAAAAAGGGAAAGGTTTTATTGAACAATGAAATTGGCACGATGCTAGACATAGCTTTGCTGTGTAACAAAGTTCAGGACTGGATGGACAGTAATACAAATCCTTTGGCAGGTCAAACATCTCTGATGTCAATGCCGTCATCTGCTTTTCTCTCCAGAAGGTCAGCACTTTCTTTATTCCTCCAGGGTAACCAACTAATACAAATCCAGGTGTCTGACACAGATCAGCCCCTGCTGCAGCCTCTCAGTCTGAGTGATGCTATGATCTCAGGCTAGGCAAAGACAATGGACCGGGGCGGGTAAACCCCGATACTGGGGAAGACGATGCAACGGATCAAACGGAGATCGTACAGAAGTTGTGCAAGCGGATTGTCACATGTGTGGACGGCTTTTAAGCGAGTGAGCACATCTCTCGATTCCAACCACAGACATAGGAATGTGGCGGCTTTGTATTGTGTTCTATATCTCCGTGCCGTACAGACAGGAAGCCGCACACTGAAGTCTTCTAAACCGGGATTAAATCGTTGATGGAAAGTGGAAATGCGGATGAAATATTTTCCTCTGTTTTCTGATAAACAGGAGATTTGTGGAGGTGAGTCTGTGACTATGGAAGGGATGCGTCCTTCATTGTACCGCGTAGAACAGACCACCCGCGTGGCGCAGATCAGCGCCGGGATTTTCTCCGGATTACACGCGGTGTTGGTACCTGTATATTTGGCATATCGAACACAAACCCGGAATTAGTCTTCCTCTGATAAATATGTAGAAGACGCTGTACTTGTGCGAGTGTATTGTAATTAGGGATAAACCAATACCGTTTTCTCAGTATCGAGTACCGATACTTATATTTCGGTACTCGGCGATACTGAGAACCGATATCGGTACTTCTGGTAGCATGGAGGCGGCTTCCCGGCAATCAGGAAGCCGGGCAGCGTGTCATTACCTGCCACCCAGCTTCCCGATTGCCTGAGAAAGCCGACTCCGTGCTGTTTGGCCGGGAAGCCGGCATCCCAACCAATCAGCATGGAGCTGGCTTCACGACAAATCAGGAAGCCGGGAGGCGGGTCATTACCCCCTGCCCGGGGTCCTGATGGACCGGGAAGCCGGCTCCATTCTGTTTGGCTTAGCTCGATGCTGATTGGCAGGGAAGTAGGCATCCCAGCCAAATAGCATCGAGCCACCTTCCCGACAAATCAGGAAGCCAGGAGGCGGGTCATTACCCCCTGCCTGGCTTCCTGATTGGCCCGGGAAGCTGGCTCTATGCTGTTTGGCTAGCTCGATGCTGATTGGCCGGCTTCCCAGACAATCAGCATGGAGCCGGTTTCCCAGCCAATCAGGAAGCCGGTACTGGGGCCATTACCCACGTCCCGACTACCTGATTAAGCGAAAAGCCGGCTCCATGATGTTTGGCCAGCTCGATGACGATTGGCTGGGAAGTCGGCTTCCCAACCAATCAGCATCGAGCCAGCCAAATAGCATCTAGCCGGCTTCCCGGCCAATCAGGAAGCCGGCTCCATGTTCCTTCACTGCACTGCGAGTCACAGGAAATCTCCCTCTGACCAGAAGTTCCGGTATCGGGGATAAGTATCGCGGCATTTGGGGGAGTACAAGTACTCCCCCAAATGCTCGGTATTGGTGCATCCCTATTTGTAATGTCTGCAATGGTATTTAAAGCCTGATGGCAATTAAAGAAAACCCCAACTAATGCCCAGGCCTTAAAGAAGGACTCCAGGCAATCAGAACATTAACCCTTGTGGTGGTGCTACTTCCGGACTGCCAGGGCTTATTGAGTGATCATGATCATCAGTAATTACAGAATTAAAGGTTCACTTTATAGTGGAACCCCAGTTGGAGACCCCAGGCTTTGGAAAGAGCAGGCAAGGGATGAATCACCACAGGGGTTTTTTTCTTTACTGATGTCTGTACTGAGACTGTAATTGTTCCTCATTTCATCCAAAATTACAGCAACAATGTGTCCATCAAGCCTGCCACTATCACAACATTTGGCCATTGCTGTCCAATCGCAGGCGGTGGCCGTACACATGGTATTGGATCTAATGCTTTTCATGGATTCCATTTACAGCCATTTTCCCAGGCATCTGTACAGAGATGGAGCCTCCTGTCACATGATTCTGTGCCGTACAACCTCCCTCTGAACACCCTGGAAAATCAGGGACCATTGCTAATGATGGATTTCATGTAGTTCCTTCATAGAATAATTCTTTAAACAATCAGACACCATCATAAAGAGAATATTCCAACATCATTACACGAGGAGGGTTTTAATTCATTCATGCTGTCAGGGAAACACTTACAGATTGAATGGATTAAAATGACACATGTCACACATGCAATGGAAAGTAAAATGGAAAACTGGATGCCTTGGCGATGCCACGAGCAGACAAAAGCAAACACGCAATTAGTGCTGATTCAAGAGGAACGTCAACATAACCAGATGGAACGCGGTGCGAAGATGTACACGGATTTGTATCACAATATCATTATAGTCCTCAGGAATGTGTCTGTATATTCACCCCTAGTGTCAGGTGACACTACATACCACCTAATCTTATTTCTATATCCAGTGGGGAGATATTATTTTACTTCCTGTCCCTGTGACAACCATATAAGTAATGGTGGGACCAGAGCAGGAAGGCACAATGTCAGATGTTCCAATCCTTCTCCACGAAAAATGCTTTTTTTTTATTTTTGTCTGTGTTTCTACTGGAGAGCTTTCCCTTTGGGAAACACAGTAGGCAATAAAAACCTGGCCCCTGGCCAATCAAAAATGAAAGAAGACCTTTGCAACAGTGGCGTCACAAGGGAGATGCGGGGGGTGCGGCCCGCACCTGGGTGACACCATTGGAGGGGTGACACCAAAATGGCTCAGTCATTTTGGTGTCACCCCCCTCTAAAAAGTCGGCCGCTCGGTCATGGACCGAACGCCCGACAGCATCAGGAGAGAGGAGGGGACCCGGCGGGATAAGGTGACTGTCCCCTCCTCTCTCTGCCGACGTCCATCACCAAGATGGCCACCGGCAGTTATCAGAATACTGCTGCGCGTGCGCAATGACGTCATCGTGCACCCGCGTGGTGACGTCACGCCCCAACGCAGTGATGTCTCGGCGGGGGTGACACTCGGTTACCGTTCCGGGTGTCACCCAACCTCGGGACGCCCCTGCTTTGCAATGTCCACTTTTTTATGTTTGCCCCCATTCCCCATTGCAGAAAAAGCCGGGCGCATGGGGTGAGGTCATCACCCAGTCGGGATGGTGGAAATTCCCCCATAATCCGTACAGCATGTGTGCAGAACCAGGAGCTCAGATCAGAGATGTCACCAATAGAGTCCCCAAGAGATAGAAGGCACCGTCTACAGCTCTTCTGCAGCTGCCAAAGACCGAAATAACAGTTTTTGGTGTTCTGAACCTTTAATAGATTCAGCTTTTTTCACCCGCAATGGGTGACTCAGGTCTGTGGGTTCCTCACACAACTGCCACCCAAATATTATCTAATACAGTCTCAATCATTATTCCTACTCTGTGTAATAAGTAGAATTGCCACTATGTTCTCCTCCTACCCACCTTTGTGCCATATACACTATATTGCCAAAAGTATTGGGACGCCCCTCCAAATCATTGGATTCAGGGGTTCCAATCACCTCCATGGTCACAGGTGTATAAAATCACGCACCTCGGCATGCAGACGCTTCTACAAACATTTGTGAAAGAACGGGTCGCTCTCAGGAGCTCAGTGACTACAAGCGTGGTACAGTGATAGGTTGTCAACTGCGCAATAAGTCCATCTGTGACATTTCCTTGCTACTAAATATTCCGCGGTCACCTGTTACTGGTATTATAACAAAGTGGAAGCAACTGGGAACAACAGCAACTCAGCCACGAAGTGATAGGCCACGTAACATGACAGAGCGGGGTCAGCGTATGCTGATGCGCACAGTGTGCAGATGTCGCCAACTGTCTGCAGAGACAATAACTACAGACCTCCAAACTTTATGTGGCCTTCAGATTGGCACAAGAATAGTGCGTAGAGAGCTTCATGGAATGGGTTTCCATGGCCGAGCAGCTGCATCCAAGCCTTACATCACCAAGTGCAATGCAAAGCGTGGGAAGCCGTGGTGTACAGCACGCCGCCACTGGACTCTAGAGAAGTGGAGACGTGTTCTCTGGAGTGACCAATCACGCTTCTCTGTCTGGCAATCCGATGGATGTGTCTGGATTTGGCGGTTGCCAGGAGAACGGTACTTGCCTGACTGCATTGTGCCAAGTGTAAAGTTTGGTGGAGGGAGGATTATTTTTCAGGGGTTGGGATTGGCCACCTAAGTTCCAGTGAACTGCGCAATAGGTCCATAAAGACATGGATGGAGGAGTTTGGGGTGGAGGAACTTGACTGGCCTGCACAGAGTCCTGACCTCAACCCGATAGAACACCTTTGGGATAGTTACATAGTTACATAGTATTTGAGGTTGAATAAAGACATATGTCCATCAAGTCCAACCTATTGTGTGTGTGTGTATAGGTCCTTGATTCATCTCGTTCTTAGGAGTACCTGTACCCCTGTATATTACTGTCTCTCAGGAAATTGTCCAAAAGCTTCTTGAATGATTCCACATTCTTAGCTGAAATCACTTCTTGTGGCAACGAGTTCCAGACGCTAACCGCGCGAACTGAGAAGAACCCCCTTCGCCCCTTGTGTTTGAATTTTTTTTCTACCAGTCTTAGGTGGTGGCCTCTAGTCTTCGTTACGGAATTAATCTTAAATAGTTTGTTGCTAATGTCGCTATGACTATAGAATTAGAGCGGAGACTGTGAGCCCGGCCTTCTATTCCAACATCAGTACCTGACCTCACAAATGGTCCAACATTCCCATAGACGCACTCCTAAACCTTGTGGACGCATTCCCAAAAGAGTTGAAGCTGTTACAGCGGCAAAGGGTGGAGCCAATTCAAAACTGAACCCTACGGAATAAGACTGGGATGCCATTAAAGTTCATGTGTGTGTAAAGGCCGGCGTCACAATACTTTTGGCAATATAGAGTATGTAGTAAGAAACATGATGCTCAGCCAAAATTGGGGTCTTCAAGGGAAGGAGGAGGGGTGTGTGGCTGACTATGAAGGATTTTGGAAATAATGGTGCACTCTCTTGCTCCCCATTATTTTGTAAACTGCGGACATTGGCAAGACTGGGAACAACCAGTGCAATTGATCAAACAATCAATATGGTCTTTCCAGTTCACTAAAGTATTGTGCCAGCAGACAACCAAGTGCTCCTCGGCTATGGACGAAGAATAGTGTCTGCTGTCGGTATCTTACAGCTACATTTTTTGGTTTTCATTAGCGTGCGCCTTTAGTTGTGAGGGTCACTACCTTACTCAGTTTACTTTGCTTTCCTGGGTTTCCTGCCTGTTATCAAGTCACACTAATCCGAACTGTGTGTTAGCAAAACAAGACAAACAGGGAACATGAGATATCGTCTACCTCTTGTTTGTACAAGACGTTTTTATAGATAGGAACGTGTTCCTTCCAATGTCACAGTATGAAATCACCATACTCTAGGTGGCAGAAGTGTGCAGCCCTCGGTACCGGGGTTCTTGAAATGTTCCCAGATTATCAAACATTCTAGTTATGGTATTTAATATAGTTGGGAACTTTACATACTCTACAATAAAAATAAAAAATAAAAAAAAGAAAACTCACCAATCCACCACTGAACCCAATAAAATTCCTGTGCAATCCTGTGTAAACTTTCACAAAGTGGAGACTTGCTCAGGGCTATGCATGTTCCACCAATCCCAGCACTGGGGACCACAAATGCATTGTTTAAAATTGGGGAGTCTCACTTTCCCAGTACCCAGTTCCTAGATAGTCTATTAAGCCCTGATGAAGTGGAAAAGTTGTAGCCCCCGAAACACATTGCCTTATTAACTTTGGACTTCTACAGTAAAATAAATAGTCTTGGATTCATAAACCTTTGGTGTGACATACCTTACATACAAAAGTACAGTATAGAAGTGAGCCTTAAACAACACCACAGCACCAATAAAACATAGATTGTGTATTGTTACATGGTTAGATTGAAAAATAGTCCAGAGGTCAACTAACAGACAAAAATAAATAAAAAGCTCCTATAACAGAACCTTAAACCAGTTGATTCTGAGTGGAGAAGGTTCTTCTTATATAGATGTATAGGTGGTCAGCGCAGAAGGTCTTTCCTTTATAGGTGTACAGGTGGTCAGTGGAGAAGGGCCTTCTTATATAGATGTATAGGTGTGGTCAGTGCAGAAGGTCCTTCTTATATACAGTATATGGTCAGTAGAGAAGGTCCTCCTTATATAGGTGTATAGGTGGACAATGGAAAAGAGCCTTCTTATAGTGGTATATAAGTGATCAGTGAAGAAGGGCCTTCTTATATACTGTAGGTGATCAGTGAAGAAGGGCCTTCTTATATGGGTGTATAGGTAGTCAGCAAAGAAGAGCCTTTTTAGATTGGTGATCAATGAGAAGAATGCACCTATTACAGATAGATAAAATGTTTATTGATGTCAATGGTTGCTAATTAGTAGAGATGCACCGATACCGGTTTTTCGGTATCGAGTACATGTACCGATATTTTTTCCCCGGTACTCGGCGATACCGAATACTGATACCGGAAGTACCATTAAGGAAGCCAGGCAGCGTGTAATGACTCACTACCTGGCTTCCTGATTAGCAGAGAAGCCGTCCTCACGTTTCTTGTCACTAGGCGACGAGAAAGCATGGAGTTGGCTTTCTGGCCAATCAGGAAGCCGTGCGCTCCGTAATGACGCGGCCCCGGGCCTCCTGATTGACCGGGAAGTCGGCTCCATGCTCCCTTGTCATGAGGTGACGAGGGAGCATGAAGCCAGCTTTCTGGCCAATCAGAAAGCCATGCAGCAAGTCATTACATGCTTCCCATCTTCCTGATTGGCTGGGAAGCCGGCTCCATGCTCCCTCGTCGCAAGTGATGAGGGAGCATGGAGCCGGCTTCCCGGTCAATCAGGAGGCCCGGGGCCGTGTCATTACGGAGCGCACGGCTTCCTGATTGGCCAGAAAGCCAACTCCATGCTTTCTCGTCGCCTAGTGACAAGAAACGTGAGGACGGCTTCTCTGCTAATCAGGAAGCCAGGTAACGTGTAATGACTCGCTGCCCGGCTTCCTGATACCGTGTTTCCCCGAAAATAAGACACTGTCTTATATTTTTTTGCCTCAAAAAACACACACTAGGTCTTATTTTCGGGGTAGGTCTTTTTTTTTTTTTTATGTACGACAATCCAAAGTTAATGCAAATCCCAATGAAATAATCCAAAATGGCAAAGTTAAGAATATGGTCATCAGGGCAATCAGGGGTGCCGCACCTTTCCAAGAGCAATTTTGTTACCAATTGCTGGCCAGAATGAGCGAAGCGCACATTCACTATCAATTCCTCACAGGCGGAGTGCATTTGGTATCACTCCGCCTGTGACAGGAGGCGGCGCTATAGAGGAGGCATCGGCATATTTAGCTCTGCTCCATCCACTGCCGCCTCATTCCTTTAGAGCTGGCTTCGTTGTCACCTCGGATTCTCTCCCGGGGCTCTTCAAGTTCCCCCTTATGTGACCATTCCCACCGGCCCTGGGAATGGTCACAACTAGGTCTTATTTTCGGGGTAGGTCTTATATTTTAGCAATTCCCAAAAATAGTGCTAGGTCTTATTTTCAGGGAAACAGGGTACCTGTAGCTTAAATAACGGGCTAGGCATCGGAGCATTTGGCCGATTATGAGTACTCGCCCAAATACTCGGCATCGGCACCAATAATAGTATCAGTATCGGTGCATACCTACTAATTATAGAGGCAGAGACTATGCATTACTCAAGGAAACCCTAGCAACCTCTGGAGGAACCCTGGTTGAGAAAGGCTGATCCAGATACTCCCAGGGCCGGTGGTGGCATAAGGGGGAACTTAAAGAGCTGCAGGAGAGAATCAGTGGTGCCAATGAAGCCAGCGCTAGAGGAAGCGAGGCGGCAGCGCAGGGAGCAGAGCCGCATAAGCCGATGCCTCCTCTATAGCGCCGGCTCCTGTCACTCTGTCACTGGCGGAGTGATATCAAATGCACTATGAGGAATCTATAGTGAAAGTGCGTTTCGCTCATTCTGGCCAGCGATTGGTTACCAAATTGCTCTTGGAAAGGTACGGCACCCCCTGATTGCCCTGATAACCCTATTCTTAACTTTGCCATTTTGGATGATTTCAATTTGGATTTGCGTTAACTTTGGATTGTTATACATGAAAAAAATAAGACCTACCCCGAAAATAAGACCTAGTGCGTTTTTTTAAACCAAAAAAAAAATAAGACAGTGTCTTATCTTCGGGGGAAACACGGTAATGGCTCCTCTGCTGGCAGTTCTGCTTCCCCAGCTGGTAGATAAGGATGGCTCGCCCAAAGCTACTGCTTTTTTTTTTTTTATAAGCCTCAGTTGTGCACAAGCAAAGAGCAGAAAGTTGACAGGAAGTGCCAGAAACAATCGCAGACACTGTACACAAATGCCTCAATACAGGAAACTTCTGAGTTTTTATATGATAAATCTGTTGTATAAATAGAGATATGTACATTACGTCGGCGGTTCCGGACCTGCCAAGAAAACACACAGTTTGCAGCTACATGTTTATACAAATGAAATCACCCGCCCTTGTGCGAACATTAAACAAAAGCCACAATTGGCACACAGGTTAAAAGGGAGCATTTATCAAAAGTCAAAACAGCCAAGGAGTTATAAAAAAAAGGTCAGCTGCATATAAAAGGCAAAATATTGTTTCAATTACAGACATGTAAGGGGGTATTAAATAGAGCTCTAGAGGGAAACTAAAATGATTTGGAGTCAATTTTATTATGTTTTTCACATTTTTATGTTTTAAACTTTTGTTTTGTATGTGTTTTTATTACTATTTGTTAGATCATCTGTCATCGCAGGACCAGAAGTTTCCAAATCTGCTCAATTAAGCCCAATTAGATTGGCCAAGACCAAAAATAAACCTTCACTTTCACTGTAATACTCACCTCCTCTCCAGGCTGTCACTGCACTTGGTATTTCTATCCTCCAACCTCTACATCAGTAGTGTATCTTCTAACAATGTAAGGACTGACAGACATCCCAACTCTCCCGGATGTTCCGGGAGTCTCCCGCTATTAGATAGCAGCTCCCGGCCACCTGGGAGAGAAACATTTTCTCCCGGAAAGGTTTACTCTGCTCTAGCAAAGTAAACCTCTCCTTGCTGGGTTTTTTTTTTTTTCTGACATCGGGGCCGCCGCCCGCAGTCAGTAGGAAAAGAGAAAAAAAAACAAAAACGGCATACGAATGAATAGCTAGATTGCTATTGGCAATTTCAATTTAAATAGCCAATTGCAGACTGGCTATTGCACCCGCCCTCTGCTGCTGTCAATCAGCAGAGATGGACCTGAAGTTCTCCTCTGCTGATTGACAGCAGCAGAGGGCGGGTGAAATAACCAGCTTGATATTGGCTATTGAATATTGAATAGCAATCTAGCTATTCATTCCTATGCTGGTTTTTTTTTTTTTATTCTGATGGCAGCAGCTGTCAGAATACAAAAAAAAACAACCAGCAAATAGCACGGAAAGCAATAGCTTCTTTGCTATCTGCCATCATTTCAGGGGGTGTGCTCTACACACACACACACACACACACACACACACACACACACACACACACACCTCCCTGAAATGAGAAGGGCACCTCCTTGAAATTACTTTTTTCATGTTGGGATCCCTGCACTGAGCACAACAGCAGACCGAAAAATCAACAGAGTGCTGGATTCTAAAAACTCTTCATGTGGCAATTTCTCTTCATTACAGCGGTGTTAAGTGGCAATGGCATTGAAAAGGTATTTACTATCTTCTTTCCAGGGGACCCTTTTTCTAACCACGGAGTCACTCTACCGAGTTTCAAAGCTAAAAGTGGTGACAGTGGGCTCAGGAGCATTTGCATAACCTGCCAATCAAGCCTGGCAGGCACACATAGGCTGGCAAGACTGAGAGTCCTCTGACCTGTCAGTTACCTGATGCAGGTAGGGATGAGCGGAACTGGCTAAGAGTCTGAGCATCCCGGGTTCTCCCATTGCAATGAGCTATGACATAATTACATTAAAAAAGTCTCAGATAAAGCCGCAGTGGCACCGCAGTGGATGGCACCGAGTATAACCAGAGTAGAAAAACCAGAAGTCGCCAGCACTCAAAAATATTCCAGAAATGATTGTGAATATGTCAAGTCACAATGGTCAGTTTGCCAACATTTCAGGGACCCCTTCTTCAGGGTAACTCAGTGAATGAGTCACTAAGTCACCCTGAGGAAGGAGACCCTGCAAGGTCCTGAAATGTTGGCAGATTGACCATTGTGACATGACATAGTCACAATAAATCATGGAAACACATCTTGAATGAGTTCAAGTCCCTGAAACGTTGGCAGACTTAATATTGTGACATGACATATTCACAATATATCATAGAAATGCATTTTTATTGAGTCAATAAGTTGAGCTGAGGAAGCGGACCCTGCAAGGCCACAAAACATTGGTAGACTGACCATTGAGACATGACATATTCACAATATATCATGGCATTGCATCTTGAATGAGTCACTCTGAGGAAGGGTAACCAGCAAGGCCCTGAAACATTGGCAGATTGACCACTGTGACATGACAAATTCACGATAACTCATGGAACTGCACACTGAATGATGCAATGAGTCGCTCTAAGGAATGAGTGCAATAAGTCGCCTTGAATGATGCAATAAGTCGCCCCGCGAGGCCCCGAAATGTTGACACATTGACCATTGTGACATGACGTATTCACAATAAATTGTGGAAACACATCTTTTGGAGTGGTGGTGACTTCTTACTCTTCTACTGCAACTTCATTACACCACTGCTCATGCAAAAGGACTACACAGAGGCAGTCACAAGACCGGAGGCCCCAGGGAAGGAGAGGGCATAGTGGCCTCCGGTCTTACAAACAAGAAGGCAGAGAATAAGAATCACATTATGCACTGGCTGCCACAATTCCTGAAAAAGCACTCTATAGTCATGAAAGGTAAGACATGGCATTTACAAGAGTATTTTTAGATTTCTGACCAGCTTGGAACTCTCTTCTGCTTCCCCTTTCCCACAGTAAAACCCAATGTTATAGTGCAGGAGAGTGAACGTGTCCAAGCCACATAAACAATACCACCAAATCCATCCAGGCTGGCCTCTTATAACCAGCTTCTGCCGTGGAGAAGAGCAAGCCCTTACAGAGCTGCAAAGGTGTTTCCACCTTTTAAGATCCTGCAAGTTTATAGAAAGTGCAGTTATCCTTTAAATCTGTCACCTTCTGCTATTCAAAAACCGAATCCAACTTGAAATAAAGTAAACGAAAGCTAAAAGGCTAAATCACAGCCAAAAAAATACCCTCGCCTCGTGCCAAGGCCACACACGGCGAAGCAAATGGATTGCATAAGCTACTTTACTATTTAAATTGATTTTATACTTTGTTGCAACCTAAGCAACTCACCTAGGAAGCCGATAATAGTCACATTCATTATAAGTCCTCCGCATAATGAACAACGGTGAGCTGACGATGCGATGGAATGCGGGGAAAGAAAATAATTACAGTAAATACTAATTAGAGGCATCACGGTGGTGAAAATAAATATTACAAGCTACGACTACATGCCAAGAATCAGAACACAGCAAGCTCTGTGAGGTCTGAAGAGAATTTACTTTATAATCATACAAAACATGAATGTGGCGGCCAAGGACCTGCACAGATGATGCGTCAAAAAAATGAGCGGTGAAGGCTTCACTCCTCGGAAAATGCCAAGTACTCCGTGTATAATGTTTAAAGTGTATGTAAACAATGAACTTCTCCAATCTCTTCCCTTTTGGTCTGTTAAATATACCATTGAAAGTATTTTGTTATATCTGTCTGTTAACTGAACACAAACCCTGCTGAACCTGGAAGAAATCCAGTGAGCTTGTAACTTTTTGTTATCTCAAGCCTCATTATCACCCCAGTACAGGGGACCTCTGTGAACATAAAAAAAAAATACAAGGACATTTAAGACAATTGTGGTCTTCTAACTTTATGTTAACAGTTTGTTGGAGGCCCTATTCTGTGCCACCATGAGTGTGCCCCTTTGGACAAAGCCAGCTCCATAAAGACATGAGCCCATACAAATAGAGGAAAAGCTGGCTGCACACCGGATTCCTATTTGTATTGGCTCATATTGGATCGAAGACGTGCTCCCAGTGGCAAGCACCCGGCTCATTCCTTTACTAAACCGTGGAGCAGCGGTGCTTCCTTTGTGTGTTCTTTAGTGTGAAGGAACTTGAGTGTCCTGTACAGAGCCCTGCCCTCGACCCTGCTGAACAACTTTGCGATATTTTGGAACGAGATTATGAGCCAGGTCTTCCTATCCAACATGAGTACCCAACCTCATAAATGCTCTTTTGGCTGAATGGGCACAAATTCCCACAGAATCTTGTGGAGAGCAGAGGCTGTTATAGGCATGAAGGGGAGCCAACTCCATATTAATGGCCATGATTTTGGAATCGGATGACCAACAAACTCATATCGGTGTGATGGTCAGGTGTCTCCAAGCTTTTGGCCAGATATTGTATTACAGTTACAAGTTTAGCACATGCGTTTCTTCTTTATTTCGTTTCTATTTTCATTTGGTTTTACTGACTTGTGGAAAGACTTCCAAGAAGAGTGAAAGTTATATAGCCGCGAAGTGCGGGACAACTCAATACTGATTGGTTTTTGGATGGAATGTTCAACACGGTGATATAGTTTTAATGACCAGATGCTTTTGGTCATATAGTGTATAAGTCCAGACCTCTTTAAGGCATTCTTCAATGGACATTGGCTGTACATCACTGGAAACAACTAAAGGACTGGTTCACTGCAGATATAACATCCATTGTAGGCACTTAGCTAGCAGGCTGGCTGTCTATCACAGACATAAAGTAACCAGGAGCTGTTCAGCAGCTTATCTTGTCTCTGTCTACATTCCCTTGCTTTCTCTCAGAGCAGAGGGTTCTGTTAACTTTTCAACATACAAAGAAATGTGCGGCTCCAACCTTGTGGCAACAGTTGGTTGAAGGCCCATTTCTGTCCCACCATGACCGTTCCCTGTGCACAAATCTAGCTCCATAAAGACATGGTTTTATGAGTTTGGTGTAAAGGAACTCGAGTGGCCTGCACTCGAGATTCCTGATCTCAACACTACTGGGATGAATAGGAACGCCGATCAGTGCCTGATTTTACAAAGACTCTTTAGGCTGAATGGAAATAAATGCCCATAGAAACACTCCAAAACTTTGTGCTAAGCCTTCCCAGAAGAGTGGGGAACAGGCTAAACTAAGTGTCCTGCACAGAGCCCTGACCACATCCCTACTGAACAACTTTGTGATGAATTGGAACACGTTCGTGAGCCAGGTCTTCTTATCCAACATCAGTACCCAAGCTCACAAATGCTCTTTTGGCTGAATGGGCACACATTCCCACAGACAACCTCCAAAATCTTGTGGAGAGCAGAGGCTGCTGTAGGCACGAAGGGGAGCTAACTCCATATTAATGGCCATGATTTTGGAATCGAATGACCAACAAACTCATATCGGTGTATTGGTCAGGTGTCCCCAAGCTTTTGACCAGATATTGTATTACACTAAGAGGTTTAGCACCTGTGTTTTCTACTTATTTCCCTTCTATTATCATTTGGTTTTACTGACTTGTGGAAAGCCTTCCAAGAAAAGTAAAAGTTATATAGCCGTCAAGTGCGGGGCAACTCAATACCGATTGATGCCCATGGTTTCTGGATGGAATGTCCAACAAGCTCATATAGGTGTGAGGACCAGATGCCCACAAGCTTTTGGCCATATAGTGTATAAGTCTAGACCTCTTTAAGGCATTCTTCAGTGGACATTGGCTGTACATCACTGGAAACAACTAAAGGACTGGTTCACTGCAGATATAACATCCATTGTAGGCACTTAGCTAGCAGGCTGGCTGTCTATCACAGACATAAAGTAACCAGGAGCTGTTCAGCAGCTTATCTGATCTCCGTCTACACTCCCTTCCTTTCTCTCAGAGCAGAGGGTTCTGTTAACTTTTCAACATACAAAGAAATGTGCGGCTCCAACCTTGTGGCAACAGTTGGTTGAAGGCCCATTTCTGTCCCACCATGACCGTTCCCTGTGCACAAATCTAGCTCCATAAAGACATGGTTTTATGAGTTTGGTGTAAAGGAACTCGAGTGGCCTGCACTCGAGATTCCTGATCTCAACACTACTGGGATGAATAGGAACGCCGATCAGTGCCTGATTTTACAAAGACTCTTTAGGCTGAATGGAAATAAATGCCCATAGAAACACTCCAAAACTTTGTGATAAAGAAAGAGTGGAGAACAAGCTAAACAGTCCCTACTAGATGAGAAAAAGAGCAGAGCAGCTCCTGGCTGGCATAGGCAGGCATGTTTTAGGCCTTAACTAAAATGTACTGTAAGCCATACACAGCCAGCTACATTATATGGCCAAACGGTTTAGGACACATGACCATTACAGCAGACCATACTATATGGCCAAAAATATATGAACACCCCTGTAAATATACTAAAACAACTGGTTTTTGGATGGAATGTCCAAAAAGCTCATATAGGTGTGAGGACCAGATGCCCACAAGCTTTTGGCCATATGTTGTTTAAGTCCAGACCTCTTTAAGGCATTCTTCAATGGACATTGGCTGTACATCACTGCAAACAACTAAAGGACATCCAGTCCGTAGACACTTAGCTAGCAGGCTGGCTGTCTATCACAGACATAAAGGAACCAGGAGCTGTTCAGCAGCTTATCTGATCTCCGTCTACATTCCCTTCCTTTCTCTCAGAGCAGAGGAAGTCATTTACAAGAAAACATCGGGGATGAAGATGTGAAGACCCTCATACATCAAGCTGACAGGTCCTCAACAGAAAGTGACAGATTGCCGGTGCACATTTCACAAATTTCATCTAATATCCATAACATTCAAAACATCATTACCGGCACGGAGACAAGAGACACGCTGCTGATATGTCATGGCAAAAATATGTCCTCACAGATTCCAAAACAACATTCGAGATATAGAAATTACAGATACTGTACTTGCTTCAGGGGAAAAAGTAATTAATTTTTAAAAAGTTAACCACTTGCTGCGGGTAGCCGTACATTTACAGGGGCCCACGGATGTGGTTATACCAAGAACACGGCTCCTACTGCAGCCATGCTCTTGGTGTCATTTTAAGCAGCAGGCGATTGCTGTTAATGTACAACCAATCATTTGTACCGATCGGTGGATCTTGCTGCCCCCACCCTCCTCCATTGCCACCAGCTTCCCCACGCTCTGCTTTCACCCGTGCGGGCCCGGCACAGTGGGTCTCCCTGTAATGATCGGAGAGAGATTCAGCGGCTTCCAGCCACTTCGATCACTGGACCTGGAAGTGATGTGCATTAAATCACTTCCGGTGTCACAGGAGATGAAGCTGGGGAAGCAGATCTCGGCTTCCTCAGCTTCTTTGGGGTCCCTAGGTGACATTAGGGGTCTGAAAGACCCCGGATGTCTCTACAAAGAGGACCTGTCACATCCTTTCTGCTATTACATATGGGTGCTTGTTAGCCCCTTTTTTGACAGCAATATAGTTAGTGTGAAAAAAAGAAAAAGTGTTTTAAAAAGAAAAAAATAAAAGTAACCTAAATTTTTTTTTTAAATTGCAATTTTGTTTTAAAGGAGAACTATGAGGGGAGTGCTTTTCACTCACCTCATAGTTCTAGCCGACCTAGGGTGACGGGAGGACGCTAGTTTGTGTCCTTCCATTACCCTGAGGAGAACTATGAGGAAAAGCCTTAACCCCATAGTTCCCCGCCCCTAACATGCACTCACATACATACGCAAACACGCGTGGATGTGCCTACGTGTTACATATTGCCGCGAACGCCCGAGTGAAAGCAATAATTCTAGGGCCATGAATCACTGTTAGCACAAAACTGATAAGCAGTAAAACCTTTTAACGTTTCCTCTGTGGGCAAACGCAATTTTAAGGCTTGACATGTTTGGTATCTATTTATCCGGCGTGACCCCAGCTTTTATATTTTACCAAAAAATTGGGTCTTATATTCTGTTTCGGCACACTAAATCTCATTTTAGTGTATTTTATCCCCAAAATACTGGTTTGATAAACATTTGCGCAAATATCGTGCGACGTAAAAAAATTGCAACTAGCATCTTTTGATTCTACAGGGCCTCCGCTTTCAGAACATAGATCATTGTTTATCATGTGTGTGCAAATGTAAGAAATTGCTCTGGGCAGCAAGTGGTTAAAGAATATCTAAGGGCCGGTGCACACCTATGCGACACCCTGCCGCAAGTCAATCGAGCACGATTCAGCGCGGATTGCTGCGCGGTCAGGAGTCGTACAGGTGTGCACCGACCGCGCTGTGGGTGTCATTATTTTCCAATCGCACCCCACTTCCGCCGGGCGGATCGTGCGTTTTCCCGCCGGCTAAAACAGCCGCGCGTCATGTATCGCAGGAAAAAGGTACACATATCGTGCCTAGGGAAACCGCGCGATCCACCCGGTGCGACTGGGGTGTCATTGGAAAATAATGGCTCCCGCTGCGCGATCTGTGCACACCTATACGACTCCTGACCGCGCAGAATCGTGCACCGGCCCTAAAGAGTAGAACACAAAATGTGATATATTGTAGCCTGCAGGCCCTTAGATGAGGAGGATGCATTTGTGTTCCTTTTTTTCTCAGGCCAAGTACACTTTCTTCCTTGATCCTGCAAAGAATCCAGTGTCTCTGTAATATTTTCATGTACTGAACTAAAATCTCAACCAAGGTTATCAATCTTCCCAGCTATCTTCTACAAGACAACTACCCTCTATGTAATAAAGGAGGTAGGTGATTGTAGTCCAAATGAGCAGCCTAGGGTGACAACGCTGATCCTCCATAGTTACCGTGCAGTGATTAGTGATAAGCTGGGGCTTGGTGTGAAACCAGTTAGTCTGAGTCTACCCAAGCCCACACAGTGCCCGCACCCCCCCCCTGTACTTTGTATAATCCTCTGCATTCCAGATATCAGGCTTGGAAATTGGAGGGTGTCATAATGAAAGCTCATGCTTCCAGCCATGGGGGCTGGAAAGAAAAGCAATTAAAGCTGAAATCTGGGCCTCAGGAAACACGCAAGAACAAAACAAAAGAACAGCGCCTTCTCCTCGTCAAATACTGTTTATTTATCCAAATAAAAACTGAATAAAACATACTCACAAGCGGCGTCTGTTACACAGCATTTCAGAACAAACCTTCCGGACTGGTGTACCGAAATCTGTATTGGGCTGAATGGTCAGACAATTAAAAATTGTGAGCCCGAGCATTAGTCTTGCTGACGCGTTTCAAGGGTTTGGAATCTGGGCCTGTTGTCTGCACCAAATGCCTATACCAACCCAGATATTACCTTGTACAACTAGTGGGGATATCATCACTGTGCTATACATAGTCTGTGCAGAGAGCAGAGCTGTGGGTAGGACCTAGCAGGCCCCACCCACTACAGGCTGCCTGCATAAAACTACAGGAAGGGGGCAGAGACAAGACCAGTCACCCTGCACAAGGAGAGGGAGTAGTAGCGACTGGTCTTTATTACCGGGAGGGGTGGAGACAAGACCAGTCACCCTGCACAAAGAGAAAGAGAGAGCAGCAGTGAGCGGTCTTTATTATAAGAGGGGGCGGAGACAAGACCAGTCACCCTACACAAGAAGAGAGAGCAGCAGGGACCGGTCTTTATTATAAGAGGGGGCGGAGACAAGACCAGTCACCCTGCACAAGGAGAGGGAGTAGTAGCGACTGGTCTTTATTACCGGGAGGGGTGGAGACAAGACCAGTCACCCTGCACAAAGAGAAAGAGAGAGCAGCAGTGAGCGGTCTTTATTATAAGAGGGGGCGGAGACAAGACCAGTCACCCTACACAAGAAGAGAGAGCAGCAGGGACCGGTCTTTATTATAAGAGGGGGCGGAGACAAGACCAGTCACCCTGCACAAGGAGAGAGAGCAGCACTGATCGGTCTTTATTACAGGAAGCTCCAAGTCTCACACTGGATTACTGCACACATCTGGAAGAAATACACAAAGCTCACCAAGATTCAGGAAGAATACACAGGACTCTTGTACGAGGACAATATTTTCTCATCCCGGAGACCAGCTTACATGAGGGGAAGGGAACACAGGCAGCACCCTTAGCAGAGTAACACTTACTCATGGTGCATTGAGCAAGGAGGACATTGGACAGGAAGTTAGAACAGTAGAGTCACCCTTAGTCTACACATTGTGTTGGACTTACAAGACCAACTGAACAGAACTGTAAACAGATCACAATGATGTATTTTCACAATGTCCTTCAGCTTTTTGTTCCACTTTAGCAAAAACGGAGAGAGAAAATAACCCGGTTTTAGCTTTACCCAACAGGACGGCCCACCCTATAAACCTCGTTCTCTCCCTCAAGCCGAGGTGTCGCTGTAAAACTGTTTAGCATGTCAAGTAAAATCGCTCAGTGACAGGTTTACATTTTGGCATGCCGGATGAGATGTTCCCAGTTCTGGATGAAAAACAGCTTATGGAGACATAACAAAGACTTGGATCAGCCGAAAAAAGCTTTTCAAGGATTTAAGGTTCATTAATAAATACTTAACACCGACTCCAGATAAGATCTCTGTTGTGCTGTTTGCCGGCCATGCGTTCAACAACAGCGTGTCTTGTACATCGCCGGACGGATGCGCGGAATGCCTTGCCGCAAGTTACGCGAGCCGAGTCTGGACTCTGGAGTTGTAAAGTCTCAGCACATCCTCTCCTGTTATTACATCAGCATTGTAATAGGAATACATAGTAGAGTTGTTTGTGATAATACAATCAAAGCTTACTGGAAAAAATCCCTTTTATATAGTGAGTGCTGCCTTCCGTCTGCCCATCACTTCCATCAACTTCCTGGATTCCCAGTGTGCTTTGCGTCTCTTTCCTTGCTGCTTTATATGACGCAATCTCCATTTCTCAAGACTACATATCCCATCATGCATTGCTTCCAGCAAGCAATGATAACGTGACATTGTTCAGACACTGAGTTGTAGTTCAGAGGGTGGGCTCTGGGAGAGCGGTGACATCAGGAAGCGCAAATTCACAGGGCTGAGTGAAATGGTGTCAGTGCATTGAGGAAGTCCATCCTATGGGCATCTTCAATAAGTAAGTTTATAAACTTCTAGATGGATATGGTTATTAGGAGCGGGATAGAAACATACTATAGAAATACACATTTATTTTTGGTTTTTGACCGTAGATACCCTGCAATTTAAAATGGAACTAAACCACAACTAGGAGAACAGTACGTTAGCTAAATCACTGTTTATTATAAACAGTTGCCATGTTTTTTTTTTCTTTTTCATCCATTTTTTTTATATCTGACTAGTGCTTTCTCCTCCAGCCTTTTGCAGCCACTTCCTGTCTACGTGCACTCCGTCCAGTGTAGAATATAAATCACTGTGCTGGGCCGGATTCCTAACAGTGACAACAGTAAACCTTGCCCGTGAAACACATTGGCACGGTCACTTGTAATCTGCACCAAGAACACGTGACAGGGCGACAACAAAAGAGCACAGATTTGAGACAGCTGGCACCTCATGACATAGAATACAGGAATGGTGCAGCAAATGCATCACTGTCAGGGCTGAGATAATGGGCCGGGTGTGGAACCCCTTGGCAGGGACGAAATATGTCCAAATGTGCAGCACAAAATGGTAATCCAAATAGAGTAGTTAAGTCCAGTCCCGGGTCGTGGCGGGCAGCAAGAATCGTAGTCGAAGGGTCGGTAGCCGGGAAGTCAGATCAAATAACAGGTTTATACAGGAGGGAGCTGGGTGTTCACCATGAGGTAGAATAACTCAGCAATGGGTCAAGGCTCTGACCAGCTTTATATAAACAGGGAACCAAGGACCGGCCCTGGCTGCCAGGGCAACCAGGAAGCTTCCCCAGTCAGGAGCCAATCGCAAGGCCGAGGGCAGTTGGTGAAAGCTGAAGTCCTCCCCCAGCCTGAGTAGCACCTGGGATGTGGGATGGCGCAGGCGCACCATGCGCGTGCTTCCGGGCATGCGCGCGGCTTGCGTACCGCGCACGCTCACCGGCCACACCAGCACCAGATGCTCTGCCAGGAGGAGGAGCCTGTGCCCGATGCCCGTGCCGGGGAGCCTGGTAAAAAACGGCCCCCCTGGGTCCCTGACAATCACTCAATCGAACCAGGTATTATCTTAAAGCTGCAGATTTACTAAGATTAAAGGCAACTCAAGTAGCATTAACATGTCGAAGCTTATATGAGATTTCAGTTAGGGATGCACCGATACGCATACTAGTATAAAGGTGCACAATGATTTTCCCCAACTTGAGTGCTTGTTACAGCTAGCAAACCTTGCTCCCCAAAGCCTCAGTGAGTCTTTCGAATAGCTGTACATCCAGTCTCCAGTTTGTGAATTATTATATTCGCCTGCTAGTGCCAACAGAACTTACAATCAGGGATGCAGAAAGCTAAAATCAGGTTGTGGCTGTGGGCGGAACTTACATAGTCTTCTCTTTCAATGATCACTCACCTTAGAAAAACGTATCAGAAGACCGTAAACCAACACATCGGATTTTTGTGCTTCTTTGGCGAAGTCTCGGATCCCACTTAGGTCCTGCGTTCCGCTCTGATCTGGAAAATCCAGATGGACCTTGAAGGAAAGAGAAAAGTAATACAGAAATAAATAAATAAAGCAAACATGACAATGAAGAAGCCTCTGCTTAGTCCAAACATTCAATGGAAAGATTCTAAAAAATTAATTTTTGGAAGTATGCAATGGAGGAATACAAGCACAGGGTCTAAGAAAAAAAAAAAAGTACACATTGAAAACTGGATAGTTCATTAGCATGTTGGTGGGGTGGGGCCAGAGAAGGCAAAATATAGCAGATTAAACTTCAGCTTTAGCTAAATTGGTCGGATCTGTGAAGATTGTTATCTGTCTTATAATCATAAGACATAATTATAAGACAAATTGCATTTGACCGGAGTACTCCCAGGTACACTCTTTCTCCCATGTTCTTTGAGACTAGCCTCTAGGGCACAAATGCCGTCACACAAGGGTGAGGAACTCGATAGGTTGAACTCGATGGACTTGTGTCTTTTTCCAACCTGATTAACCATGGAAAGAGGCGTCAGGCCTGTATATCCTCACAGTTGTGGCTTATGGCTTATACAGGGATTCTTCTCTTAAATCATCTCCAGCATGGGAAAGCACAAGTCTTCTTTAGAAGCAGTCCACCCAAAAACCTCCCCATAGCCTGACAAGGTGGTCAAATATACTGCCATGATCCAACTGCTCAAGCAAAGCTATCATCCAGCTGCAGCATGACCATGGACACTCACCTCCGTGTTTATGCCAATGCTGAAGCCACCATCTCAGAGATCACCAACAATTGGCCAAGATTGGCCAGGATCTTGGTGTTTGACTTACCGGTTCTGCACTGTTGTCACTGCCCCTATGAGGTGGCCACTCATTTATTCTATGAGGGTGATATGTAAAGGGCCTCCATGTCTATAATTAGTGACTGGATTGGAAAATGTAAATAAATTAGACACAGGAATAATATTTGGAAATGGTCTTTACTGTAGTGATGTATATTCATTTTCCACAATCACTAGATAACTGTACACATTTTATCTAAGGATAACCAAGTTTTGTCTTGGATGCATGGTGATGTCCATGAAGGATTCTCAACTTCTTCTTTCACAAATGTTTTATTGAAATGTTCCTAAATGAATATTTATAAGTAAACAGACACGGATAGACAAAGATATAGATACAAGCAGGTCCCCAAAATGCAATACATGACAAAGGTGTATAGTAGACTCACAGGGAACAAGAGGGCAAGGTAACACTAGGCAATTGAAAGCCAGCACAACAGCAGCAAGAGCCACAGAATTGAATTATAAGACAAGGGACCAGGTAATTGAGTAGAAGAAAAAGAAGAGAAAGAAGAACTAGGGAGAAAGGGGGGGGGGGGGATGAGAAAGAAGGACATCAGTGTTGTTGAGATAAAAGGATCAAATGGACTAAGAAGTAGGGTCAAAGGATGGGGGTCTGGAGTATGTTACCTACGGCTGCCAAATAGACAAAAAGCGGTCATGTTTATCCTCCAGTATCGCAGCGAGCTTCTCATTAAGCAAAATGTAATTAATGCGATTCTTCACTGCTTCGAAGCTCAGGGAGGGAGATTTCCAGGCTCTAGCAATGGTCATCTTGGTAGCTACAAAAATATGAGTAATGAGGATTCGCTCAAAGCGGAACAAGGTCTGGATAGGTCTAAGCAATAACGCCTCGCAGGGATCCCTATGAAGGGAAACATTGAGAAGCATACGGATTAGGTATAAACCCTAACCCACAATTTAGTGGCACTAGAGAATACGTGTCAAACTCAATGCCCACGGGCCAGAACCGGCCTACGACGGAATTATCTCTGGCCCACCTGATGATAATTAATTATCATTAGGTCTGGCCCTGCCTGCCGGCAGCTCTCTCACACTGCGATCTTCGTGGGACTGAGGAGCCGGAGAGCTGCCGCCGGCCAGAGGACTGCATTACCCAGCAGGCAGCAGCACAACGTGACAAGGGAGGTGTGGCCGTGAGGTGAGGTGACTGAGGGGGGTCCTATGGTCCAGTTCAGATGACGTGAGGTGCTCCTGGGTGGGAATCAGGATCCAACCCAGACGACAGAGAGCCAGGAGAGCTGCAGCCTGCAGGTACTGTTGAAGTCATGGAGAAGAGGGGGAGTGATATACTGAAAGTAGTATCTGTGACACCTGTGTACCTCCCACCTCCACACTAGTATGTAATCTAATAGTTTTATCTCTATTATTTAAATTATAGTAAAAATGATGTGGGGGGATGCTCAATGGGGACAGTATGGAATCCATATTGTCCCAAGTGAGCATCCCCTTAACATACTCTTTTTTTTACTGTAATTTAAATAGAGATAAAACTATTTGTTAAAACATCTCTAATTGATGATTTTCCTGATCCCCTACTGATATCTCCCCTGCGCAATGAGGAGAGAAAGCAGGGGAAGAATCCACAGAAGAGGGCACCAGATGGAAAAACTTTTTCGTAAGTAAATTCTTTTGTTGTAAATGCTCTGTGCTATTTAATGTCTGTTTTTGGCTTTTATCATTTAAATGTTTAGGCTATTTCTTAAATGGAAAGTAAATAAAAAGGTAAAAAAACAAAAATGTTTTATTGTAATTATGTAACATGCTTTTTAATAATTAAAGTACAGGCTTTGGTATATTACACCGCGTGACATACTGTATATGCCGCTGTATTATACTGTGTGAACCAGCCCGGCCCTCGACTTGGAGCATTTTTTAAATTTTGGCCCACTGTGTATTTGAGTTTGACACCTCTGCCCTAGAGCAAGTCAACCAAATGCGAAGCATTGTTCCCAGATGTGAGAAGCCATGAAAACAATTCGGGAAATATGAAGGAATACATTTTGCAAGGCGGCCCAGAGTAAAGTGCCATCGTAACAATACCTTATCGGAGTTCTCCAAAATCAACACATTCCTAGATGATTTAGCCACAGCAGCCTAGATACCCTGCCAATCATCATGAGACAAAGAAATGCCAAGATCCTCTTGCCATCTACACTGATAAGGTAAAAGTGAGGAAGCGGAGGATTCTCAACTTCTTCATTGGGTGCATAGTGATGTCCACATGGATTCTCAACTTCTCCATTGGATGCACAGTGATGTCCACGAAGGATTTCCAACCTCTCCAATAGATGCATAGAGATGTCCACAAAGGATTCTCAACTTCTCCATTGGATGCACAGTAATGTCCACAAAGGATTCCCAATTTCTTAATTGGGTGCATAGTGATGTCCACAAAGGATTCTCAACTTCTTCATTGGATGCATAGTGATGTCCACGAAGGATTCCCAACCTCTCCATTGGATGCGTAGTGACGTCCATGAAGGATTCTCAACTTCTTGATTGGGTGCATAGTGATGTCCACGAAGGATTCCCAACCTCTCAAATGGATGCATAGAGATGTCCACAAAGGATTCTCAACTTCTCCATTGGATGCACAGTAATGTCCAAGAAGGATTCCCAACTTCTTCATCAGGTGCATAGGGATGTCCACAAAGGATTCTCAACTTCTCCATTGGATGCACAGTAATGTCCAAGGAGGATTCCCAACTTCTTGATTGGGTGCATAATGATGTCCATGAAGGATTCCCAGCCTCTCAAATGGATGCACAGTAATGTCCACAAAGGATTCCCAATTTCTTAATTGGGTGCATAGTGATGTCCACAAAGGATTCTCAACTTCTCCATTGGATGCACAGTAATGTCCACAAAGGATTCCCAACGTCTCCATTGGATGCACAGTAATGTCCACAAAGGATTCCCAACTTCTCCATTGGATGCACAGTAATGTCCACAAAGGATTCCCAACTTCTCCATTGGATACACAGTAATGTCCACAAAGGATTCCCAACTTCTCCATTGGATACACAGTAATGTCCACAAAGGATTCCCAACTTCTCCATTGGATACACAGTAATGTCCACAAAGGATTCTCAACTTCTTCATTGGATGCATAGTGATGTCCACGAGGGATTCCCAACCTCTCCATTGGATGCGTAGCGACGTCCATGAAGGATTCTCAACTTCTTGATTGGGTTCATAATAATGTCCACAAAGGATTATCAATTTCTTCATTGGATGCACAGTGATGTCCACAAATGATTCTCAACTTCTCCATCGGATGCACAGTGATGTCCACAAAGGTCTTCTTTCATTGATGGAAAATTCTGGACTTTATGGTGAATGCGGCAGAGTGGTGAGATGCAGACTCTCAACTACTTTTGAGGAACCTATAATGCATGAACCTTCTGATATCCAAGAATAGCAATCATGTGATCCCCAAGCTCTTGCCAAACGCGGATTCTCATGGAAATGTCTTGCTTAGTTCTATGCCGATTAACCTTAATTAGTTCGTTAACACCTTCACAAGTCTGCTGCACCTTTGTTTGTCACACAGTGCAGATACTACCTACCCGCCATCTTTCCAACTTGAAGCACAATGCTCACAGCTATCTCTATATACAGCTTGTCTGTGAATTTAGTTTGAAGCAACACTTTCTGTCATCAGGAATTTAATTACGATGCTCGGCGGGTTTTCGAACATGTCCGTAAGTTTAAAGTCGTGCGACCTTACAGTAGTAGAGGTCGCACGGCTTCCACACACCTTACGATCATCGTACGATCGCGGGATTTCCCGCGATTATCGTACGGTGTGTGGGCACCCTTAGAGAAACAAGCATTCATTATAATGGCCTACTGCCAGCTGAGGTGATAGAAGAGAACCTACACAACGTGTCAGCACTTGTCACATATCAGTGCTGCCATCTGTTGATGAGATAAGAAAGTGGAGGCATTCATTTTCATTCAACCCTCGTATATATTGGAGAAAACAATACACCCCTCCTGTGGCAAAAGGAATTAGAATCCCAGATGCATAGGAGCAGTGCTGGAAACAAACTAAGGGGGGTATTCATGAAGGAGCCGAA
Organism: Nanorana parkeri; assembly: GCF_000935625.1. NCBI lineage: Eukaryota > Metazoa > Chordata > Amphibia > Anura > Dicroglossidae > Nanorana > Nanorana parkeri. Next base: position 1,353,332 of record NW_017306568.1, read on the forward strand.
GGATCCAGCCGTAGCTTTGTCTGATCCTTCGGCTCTCTTCGGCCGCCAGAGACCTTTGGTTCAGTCAAGGCCGGCCGGAACCACCACAATTGACAGCTGGGCGCAGCCAGCCGTGATCTCACGGCTGGCTCCGCCCAGTTGTAATGACAAATCAGCGTTCCCAAATGACCTAGGGGCGCTGATCTGTCATTAAACAATAATGTCATCACGGCTGGCTCCGCCCAGTTGTTATTTATTGGCCGGGACCTGCTAGAAGACTCTAGCAGGTCCCGGCCAATAGAGTAGCTGTCACTGCTAGCTCCGCCCAATTGTGTTTTTTGTAAATTATATTTTATTATTTATTTAAATTTTACAAATATTTTTTCAAACTTTTTTTTTTTAACTCTTTTAATTGATTTTCTACTCTATTCTATTCGAGGTACCAAGCAGAATAGCCGAGCCGAATGCCACTCCACGGCATTCGGCTATGCACTCACTGCCGTTCGGCCCCTATGAGAATAGAGTCGAACGGCAGCGAGTGAGCTGCCAGAGCTTCCGCTCAGTCGATCCATTTGTTGGATCGGCTGAGTCGAAGTACTTCTGCACTTCCGCTCAGCCGGACATTCAGAGCATGTTCGGCTGGCCAAAGTGCTGAAATAAGCCGTACTGAGCGGGAGTAAACAGCCGAACGTTGTTCGGCACACTTCACTTCGGCTGGGCATATTCACTCGGCTGCCTTCGGCAGCTTTGTGAATAACCCCCTAAATCTTGCTACTGGAGTCCCTTATAAGAATAATTTAACCCTAGACCCCATCACGTTTGGCTGGAGTGTCCCTTTAAATGCTTGAAAAGAGCATTTTCACTTCTGACTATCCTTCCAAGGTTGCATCTTCCCTCCATAGCCTAAAGACAAACCTGAAGTTGAATAAGACAGGCCTTCTCCTGAATTCACTAGAAACATTGTGTCAAGTTCTGTACGGTTTGCGGTCACAAATAAGTGATTTATGAGTGCTTGCTGGATTTGGAGACAAGACACTTCAGAATGGGTTGCATTATGAAACAGATCTGTGTATGTCACAGAGATTGTGAAGCCAGACACCAGGTCTTCACTTGTACATGTAATGTATTTAACCCTGCAGGACGGGTATTAAGTTTCACACCGGCGAATGACATCTCTCCGCATTCTCTCCGCGTTCCCTGCAGAGCTGACAAAAGTAGATTGTTATTTGCTCTCCAGATAACCCCACTTATAAAAGAGATAATCGGCCTCTGAAACGCAGCCAACTTGCAGAAAACTTGGAGATGTTTGTCAGAGATGCAAACTTTTAAGTGTAGTGAAAAGTTCTCTTTGTGATGAATATCTTTGATTTACAGGGACATCGCCTCCTGCGGCGCCGTACAACATGAGGGATACAAGCCAGGGTAATAACACATAATACAGACACATAAAACATTTCCACTGACACATGCATACAGTTGTATAGAAGAAGAAAAAAATACAATATATATATTATATTACAGCAATGACAAGAGACAATGGAACGGAGTCGTGTCCATACAAGTTCACAACCTTGGGGGATAATATACAAAAATAAGAGGTCTGTCTTTATAGAGCCTAGAAAATGTTGTTTTGTTAAAGTTTTGGATGGATGAGAGAGGTTTTATCCAGGGGCGTGACCGAGTGCCGACTTTTCAGAGGGGGGGGCGACACCAAAATGACATTTTGGTGTCACCCCTCCCATGGTGTCACCCCCCCTTGTGACGCCACTG
>NW_017306568.1:1355575-1356195 GCF_000935625.1 Nanorana parkeri
GAATGATGGCTTGAGTTGCATTTAAATGCACCCTCAATAGAATGGAAACATTTGGATGACTACCAGACTGACAGTCAGTGGCTTAGTGGTTAGCATTTTTGCCTTGGAGCACTGGGACCCCTGGGTTGAATTATGGCCAGGACACACTCTGCATGGAGTTGGCATGTTCTCACTGTGCTGGTGTGGGTTTCCTTCAGGTACTCCGGTTTCCTCCCACACTTAAAAGACATGCTGGGGGGTTAATTGGCTGTTATCTACATTGGCTCCTTAGATCAGCCTTTCTTAACCAGGGTGCTGTGGTACCCAGCCTTTCTGAACCAGGGTGCTGTGGTACCCAGCCTTTCTGAACCAGGGTGCTGTGGCAGCCTGGCGTGTCCTCTGGGGTCAGGGGTCCCTTGAAATTTTTAACAGCAACATGCCTCTTCATGGTGTAGGTGGGCTGACCACCAGCACCATGTAAACCAGGGGTGCCCACAAGGTCGATCGCGATCTACCAGTCGATCGCCATGTCCTCTCCTGGTAGATCGCCATGTCCTCTCCTCCCGCCGCTTCTCTGGATCCCCGCTGCTCTCCCCAGCGGGGATCCGAGAAGAAGTGAAGGAACCGGCGGCGGGTGAGGG
>NW_017306568.1:1357026-1378735 GCF_000935625.1 Nanorana parkeri
CACTGGACTGGAACACAGGCACTAATGCAGGCGATCGCACTGTGGGCGAGGGGCCTGCCTGCGCAGCCTACGCCCCCTCCCGCCCCTGAATGCAGGTGTTTTTTCGTTGGTAGATCTCAATGAGCTCGTCATTTGAAAAGTAGATCTCCAGACGAAAAATAGTGGGCGCCCCTGATGTAAACGAATGATGCTAATCCAAGCAGTGTGGAATCCATTCAAAAAAGGACAGAAGTTTACCTCTATTCAGACCTGGTCTGCCTGCCACTCTCTGCCATGCTTTTATAGTTGCAGCTCCTACTGTGGAGGGGGGATTCTGACCTAAAGAGGGAATCCTACTTGCTTTCGTGTCTTTGCAAGGGGTTCCCCCTTAAGGCCCCGTTCACATTGAGCGATTTATCGCGCGGTAATTCCCGCGATATCGTGGCTATTTACCGCGCCATATCGCTCTTCAATGCTTTGCAATGGGGCAAAGGGTCCTGCTGTCGCGGGTCGTGTGTCGTTACAGCAGGACCCTTTTTGGAGCGGATTTTGCCGCGATTCCAGCTTGCTCAATGCAAGCATTTGCGATATCGCGCAAAATGCAAATCGCGCGACAAACGCGCGATTTGCGAATCGTGCAGTGTGAATGGGGCCTAAAACTCATATCAGGCCCCTGTCTCTGATAAGGGTCTGGTAAGGATTTGTAGGGACCACACATGGATTTTTAAATTTCCTTTTTTTTTAAATTTTGGACTCGAGAATTTTGCAGACTTTTAAAGGGTATTGTGACTGAAAAAAGGTTGAGAAATTCTGCACTAGATTGTATGCTTTAAGAGCAGGGAATGAGGTGAATGTGCAGTATGTAAAGTGCTGCCTAAAACTGTCGGCGCCATATAAATGGCTGTAATAAAAAGTATGCATGGGTAAAACACAGAATGGACCTAAGCTCAAAAGATGTTCTGGGATAGATTTAGACTTTCCAATCACAGTGTGTGCTGGAAATATACTACTACTCTCAGTAGTATGGAAATTTGAATCCTGATGAGGATTATATCTGCACAATGCAAATTCAGCATGGGGAGGAATAAAGCTCATATCTTTTCAGTGACCTAAAATATCTAACTACCTGCGATAGCAGGCCTATTATCTTCATCTTCTGCCTTTGCTCCATTTAAGTCCTGCAACTTCAGACCATCAGATACTTCCGCATTTAACACTGCTGTGTTCCCTGCTGCATCTTGCCCAAAAGAAGTAATCCGTACTCCAAGGTCCAATGTGCTGAACGCCTCTTATATTCAGACGTTATACAGACATGGTGGCACAGTGCGAAAGCAAAGTTTGGGACCTAACATGGTCCCTTCGTCAGGTAAACACAGTGACCTTGATCGCCACTGTGTTTGCCTGATGAAGGGACCATGTTCGGTCCCGAAACGTTGCTTTTACACTGTGCCACCATGTCTGTATAACTTCTGAATAAAAGAGGCGTTCAGCACATTGGACCTTGGAGTACGGGTGACTTCTTTGGGACATTTTTGTGATAACGCGGCACCATACGCAGATCATACCAGCAGCCATCTTTCTTATGGGATTCCGGTCAGGAGTGCTGTAGATTACACATTACTGCTGCATCTTGTGGTTCTTACCACTGATCTCTACCTCAGTACAGGACTTAGGTTTGGAAGAAGGAACCACGGCACCTGGTGGGAGACACAGGCAAGCAACACTTCAGAAGTGTTAAATGTTGAAGAATCTTTTGGAGGCTTCAATGCTGAACCAGAGGGTAGCTTGGAGGCACGGACTGCTGGAGAGGTGAGTATAATACCTCTTCTACTGCACGGACTTGCCAGTTAGGATTTTTTTTGGCCAACACTGTCCGGAACAGCACACTCTGTGGTACAAACCACACTACCCTTGCAATGTCACTTGGTGCTGGCTTCACAGTTTGCTTTCAAAATGGGGACTCTCATGATCTCTCCCTCACTGACTTGCTGCAGAACAAGTTCTTAAAATAAAAGCCGTAAATTTGTGCCTACAAGGCACTAGACACAAATAAAACATAAGCTACTACTGACTGTTTTCTGCTTCATTAAACTGGTAAGTGAGTCACTCTCCATTTTCTCCGTTCATATACTTGACTGCGTGTCTCAGCAGTCTCTCAAAGAAAACTCTATAAAAACGTACAAAGTCCACCCAACAATGCCATTTCAGCTATTCAAGAATACTGGTGGGTTTTTTTCCTTACTGGGATTGTAATTTTAACTTAGGGGGCATATTTTTAGAAGATAGGATACACATTAGGACACAAGGGAATATATGATAATGTGGGAGATAGTGGGGAGTTAGGAAATAAAGGGGTAACACAAATACTGTAGAAGATTATGTTTTTTGGTTTATGGTCTATGGTTATTATAACACAGATCTCATATAGGGTGGAGACACAAATATAGTAAGGTACATTCATAATGGCAAGATTGAGAGGGTTAGTTGGTCTTAGGACATGTTGGAGTGAGTGTCACGGTAAGGGTGTATATAAGTCACTAAGTAACTTACTTTCTCCCCAAGAAAGAAATATGGAAGTAGAATAAATGGGTAAAGAATGGAGAAGAGAAGATATGGAAGATGTAAGATTGGGCAATGAATGTATATAGTTAAAATCAAGTAGTAGATATTTTATAGGGAGAGATGTATAATACAGTGTATGTATAGATAGTATGTGTTGTAATATCCCTAACTTTGAATAACTGTATAACTATATTTATTAGAAATAATAAAAATATATTAAACAAAAAAAGAACACTGGTGATGTTGGTCACCTATTGGTTTCTTGTATCTCTTAGGAACTCAAGCAGTCAGACAATGCAAGGATCTGCTTTACTCTACCATGGAATCTTACTCAACTATACCATATTCTATGCAATGTTGTCAAAAAAATCCCAAAAACTAATAGTGAAAATAACCTCCCCCTCAGGTGGCTTTGAGAGGTCAGGGGCAATGTTATTGCAATTTGCAATGTTAAGAGGTCACAGGCAGGTGTTGACCTTTGTGTCTAGCTGATCCTTCCCCAAGGCACAGAGTAACAGTCTTTGCAAAGACCCCCGGAAGGATGTTTGAGCATTACTACAGGATACCGAATCCCTGGCCTCCAGGTTCACCCCAGCAGCAACAGCTGGCAAACTGACAACAAACTAAACCCAAGTACAGCCTAAACGGTAGTCTACAAAAGAGTTCAGACGAATGATGCTAATCCAAGCAGTGTGGAATCCATTCAAAAAAGGACAGAAGTTTACCTCTATTCAGACCTGGTCTGCCTGCCACTCTCTGCCATGCTTTTATAGTTGCAGCTCCTACTGTGGAGGGGGGATTCTGACCTAAAGAGGGAATCCTACTTGCTTTCGTGTCTTTGCAAGGGGTTCCCCCTTAAGGCCCCGTTCACATTGAGCGATTTATCGCGCGGTAATTCCCGCGATATCGTGGCTATTTACCGCGCCATATCGCTCTTCAATGCTTTGCAATGGGGCAAAGGGTCCTGCTGTCGCGGGTCGTGTGTCGTTACAGCAGGACCCTTTTTGGAGCGGATTTTGCCGCGATTCCAGCTTGCTCAATGCAAGCATTTGCGATATCGCGCAAAATGCAAATCGCGCGACAAACGCGCGATTTGCGAATCGTGCAGTGTGAATGGGGCCTAAAACTCATATCAGGCCCCTGTCTCTGATAAGGGTCTGGTAAGGATTTGTAGGGACCACACATGGATTTTTAAATTTCCTTTTTTTTTAAATTTTGGACTCGAGAATTTTGCAGACTTTTAAAGGGTATTGTGACTGAAAAAAGGTTGAGAAATTCTGCACTAGATTGTATGCTTTAAGAGCAGGGACTGATGTGAATGTGCAGTATGTAAAGTGCTGCCTAAAACTGTCGGCGCCATATAAATGGCTGTAATAAAAAGTATGCATGGGTAAAACACAGAATGGACCTAAGCTCAAAAGATGTTCTGGGATAGATTTAGACTTTCCAATCACAGTGTGTGCTGGAAATATACTACTACTCTCAGTAGTATGGAAATTTGAATCCTGATGAGGATTATATCTGCACAATGCAAATTCAGCATGGGGAGGAATAAAGCTCATATCTTTTCAGTGACCTAAAATATCTAACTACCTGCGATAGCAGGCCTATTATCTTCATCTTCTGCCTTTGCTCCATTTAAGTCCTGCAACTTCAGACCATCAGATACTTCCGCATTTAACACTGCTGTGTTCCCTGCTGCATCTTGCCCAAAAGAAGTAATCCGTACTCCAAGGTCCAATGTGCTGAACGCCTCTTATATTCAGACGTTATACAGACATGGTGGCACAGTGCGAAAGCAAAGTTTGGGACCTAACATGGTCCCTTCGTCAGGTAAACACAGTGACCTTGATCGCCACTGTGTTTGCCTGATGAAGGGACCATGTTCGGTCCCGAAACGTTGCTTTTACACTGTGCCACCATGTCTGTATAACTTCTGAATAAAAGAGGCGTTCAGCACATTGGACCTTGGAGTACGGGTGACTTCTTTGGGACATTTTTGTGATAACGCGGCACCATACGCAGATCATACCAGCAGCCATCTTTCTTATGGGATTCCGGTCAGGAGTGCTGTAGATTACACATTACTGCTGCATCTTGTGGTTCTTACCACTGATCTCTACCTCAGTACAGGACTTAGGTTTGGAAGAAGGAACCACGGCACCTGGTGGGAGACACAGGCAAGCAACACTTCAGAAGTGTTAAATGTTGAAGAATCTTTTGGAGGCTTCAATGCTGAACCAGAGGGTAGCTTGGAGGCACGGACTGCTGGAGAGGTGAGTATAATACCTCTTCTACTGCACGGACTTGCCAGTTAGGATTTTTTTTGGCCAACACTGTCCGGAACAGCACACTCTGTGGTACAAACCACACTACCCTTGCAATGTCACTTGGTGCTGGCTTCACAGTTTGCTTTCAAAATGGGGACTCTCATGATCTCTCCCTCACTGACTTGCTGCAGAACAAGTTCTTAAAATAAAAGCCGTAAATTTGTGCCTACAAGGCACTAGACACAAATAAAACATAAGCTACTACTGACTGTTTTCTGCTTCATTAAACTGGTAAGTGAGTCACTCTCCATTTTCTCCGTTCATATACTTGACTGCGTGTCTCAGCAGTCTCTCAAAGAAAACTCTATAAAAACGTACAAAGTCCACCCAACAATGCCATTTCAGCTATTCAAGAATACTGGTGGGTTTTTTTCCTTACTGGGATTGTAATTTTAACTTAGGGGGCATATTTTTAGAAGATAGGATACACATTAGGACACAAGGGAATATATGATAATGTGGGAGATAGTGGGGAGTTAGGAAATAAAGGGGTAACACAAATACTGTAGAAGATTATGTTTTTTGGTTTATGGTCTATGGTTATTATAACACAGATCTCATATAGGGTGGAGACACAAATATAGTAAGGTACATTCATAATGGCAAGATTGAGAGGGTTAGTTGGTCTTAGGACATGTTGGAGTGAGTGTCACGGTAAGGGTGTATATAAGTCACTAAGTAACTTACTTTCTCCCCAAGAAAGAAATATGGAAGTAGAATAAATGGGTAAAGAATGTAGAAGAGAAGATATGGAAGATGTGAGATTGGGTAATGAATGTATATAGTTAAAATCAAGTAGTAGATATTTTATAGGGAGAGATGTATAATACAGTGTATGTATAGATAGTATGTGTTGTAATATCCCTAACTTTGAATAACTGTATAACTATATTTATTAGAAATAATAAAAATATATTAAACAAAAAAAGAACACTGGTGATGTTGGTCACCTATTGGTTTCTTGTATCTCTTAGGAACTCAAGCAGTCAGACAATGCAAGGATCTGCTTTACTCTACCATGGAATCTTACTCAACTATACCATATTCTATGCAATGTTGTCAAAAAAATCCCAAAAACTAATAGTGAAAATAACCTCCCCCTCAGGTGGCTTTGAGAGGTCAGGGGCAATGTTATTGCAATTTGCAATGTTAAGAGGTCACAGGCAGGTGTTGACCTTTGTGTCTAGCTGATCCTTCCCCAAGGCACAGAGTAACAGTCTTTGCAAAGACCCCCGGAAGGATGTTTGAGCATTACTACAGGATACCGAATCCCTGGCCTCCAGGTTCACCCCAGCAGCAACAGCTGGCAAACTGACAACAAACTAAACCCAAGTACAGCCTAAACGGTAGTCTACAAAAGAGTTCAGGGTAGGAGAGGAACAGGCAGAGCCATAATACAGGCAGAATGTCATGCCAGGTTGCATTTTACAAAGGCGTGACAAAGGTATCAGGTCAAGATAGGCAATTACAAGAGCCAGAAGACAAGCTGAGGTCTAAACCTAAATAAGAATGAAACAGGTTGTATAAATAGAGCTACAAGGACCAATGGGACCCTTGTGCTCAGGCAATGAGCTGAGCTTGTATTTGAGCACTTGAGAATAGCACATGCCTGCGAGTATATGTCTTCACTGCAGGTGTCCTCTATAACTAAAGCACCTGGCTACGAGACACAGGATGCTCCAAGACCTGAGGAAGTGAGCCAGAGGTGGAATGTGGGAGGCAAGCCATTTTTCGTGGTTCACAGGAGGGGTAAAAATTTGCATCCATTCGCACTTTGAGTCATCAGCACATCCACATGAAATGATTGTTTTTGGGTGCACCTAACCTTTAAATTTTTCCCCTCTGAGGTAGAAGTTACAGGTCACCTCACAGCACAATGACTGAGCTGAAATTATTTATCAAATTCCTTGCAGACTTAGCGGCTGTCAATCAGGGAAACTCCCACGTACTTGGGAATAAAACGATCCCCGAGGGGTCCAATTAAAGTGAACGCCCCAGACACATGTTGAATTAATATTTCTGTCTAGAATTGTGTACGGAGACAAGCTTCCACAGGCCACGGTGATGGAGCTACAAGTGCAGGGTGAGCCGTGATTGACAGGTGTAGCTTCCCCTTGCTCATCAATGGTACCAGTCTGCATTACTTCACAGCTTTCCTGGAGGGGGATGCCAAATGTAGAGCCAGCAATCCAACAGCTTTGCCTAATCATTTTATAAGCACACTTAGCATCTGAAAGCTAAAGTAATTAACACAAAATAAAGACCACAACGTTTTTTCCTTCAAGCGTCACAAAATAAAAAACATGTTCCATCTTTCACGCACAGGTCTCAGTAGGAGAAGCAGGCCAAGCATGAAGGATAGTGATGGATGTAGACTGCAGAAGGTTGATAAGCAAAGACACAATAGTATAGTGGGGCAGCAATAAAAAGGAGATAGGGCCTCCTAGTATCCATTTTACCTCTGCCTTCACTCCCCTGTACTGTACACTAGTATTTACATTTTGCATCATAGGAAATATATGTGTAAAGGTAGTGAAAAAAAAATTGCTTTGCAAGAGAACATTTTGCTCATTTCAGTATGCGCAGTTCAATATTTAAGCGCAATGCAGTTTTTTGTATATTTTTAGGTTTTGGTGGGTTTACACAGCTGAGCACAGCTGCTGTAGCATATTGTACCGATTGCCTTATGGGACCAGGAAGGAATTTTTTTCCCCTGTTGGAGCAAATTTAACCGCGCTTTATAGGTTTTTTTTGCCTTCATCTGGATCAACATTGGGTAATTGGGGGCATAGCATTCAGTTTAAGCTTTTTTTTTTTTTCATATGTCTATAGGTTGAACTCGATGGACATGTGTCTTTTTTCAACCTAACTATGTAACTAAGTAACCATAGCGCGGATAGTTAATTGTAAGATAATTATAATATGAATTTAATCAAAATGAATCACCAAAAATTAACAATAAATGGGAGTTGTGTACTTACCATAAAATCTTATTCTTAAAGTCCACTGAGGGACACCACATTTCATATTTATGAACCATAGGTTATACTGCCTCGTCCAAGGAGATATGGATACTAGGTCAAAACTTAAGGCCTGCCCCTGGGGGCCATAACCCCACCTCTAACCATTCTGCATAGTTGTACCAGCAATACACCAAAACCCAACACAAGAGGAGAAACAGCCCTCAATGGACTCCAAGAAATGGACTTTACAGTAAGTACAAAAATCTATTTTCTTTATTGTCAATTGAGGAACGCAAAGTCTCATAGTCATGAACCCTGAAATGTCCCCAGCAAGTTCATAAAACAGGGGGCGGACAACCCAAACAACAAAAGGCCAACAACAGCCCAACAGAACCAAACCACGAAGTCCTTGTTGAGACATCCACTGTCTAATATTTTGGGAAAGTGTGAGCTGAAGTCCTAAGGGTACTCAGCAAACCTGGGCATGATGGTTAAAAGAAGAGTTATGGCCCCTAGGCCGGCCTTTAGTCCTGGCCTAGTGTTTAATCCCACTGCAGTATACCCACTGCTCATGAATATGAAACTGTGCCTCTTAGTGAACGATTAGAAAAACCATATTTAGCCAGTTAAAATTCATACAGTACATTATCATATATTATACTCCAATTATATGCCACATAATCTTTCTTCCCTAATTAAGCAGTTTTTGTCATTTTTTTATATGATTATACTTTGGATCTGTTTAATTGCTTGTTATATTTGGTTTAAACTGGGATACACCCGTTTCCTTGGGAGTATAAATAGGGACACATCCAGAGGCTTGCCCACAATGAATCTACTGCATGACGTGTCTGGAGGTCATTGAATGCCAATGGTAAAAATAAATGAACAGGAGATCTTGGCACGTGCTGAACATCTTTTTGATTGAAATAAATGTGCATCTTGATATTCTGTGTCTGTTCGCTTCCTTTTCACACACGGCTACAAAATAACCTTGTATATTTACGTAACATTATAATATGAGACAGAAGTGAGCAAAGTATAAGTGAATATGATAAAAAGATCTGCCAAGAATAAACATATTTTATGGGTTGCATTATCCTGCCATGTCCGCAACAAGAATAAACTGTTGGCAGCCCATAAAAGAAGCAGATAAAGATCTATCTGGGGTCTAGGACGTCAAGTCTTTGAATAGTGTGTCCCCCCACTGATGGTTGTGGTTCCTCCTGCCGACCCCTACATTATTATTATGACGTAAGGATCAGCAGAAGGAACCACAGCAGCCAGCGGATGACACATTATTCAAATGCTGGATAGAAGTGACGCACCGATATCTGCATCGCTGCCGATAATACGCTTTTGCACGAGTACTCATACTCATGAAAAACGCTCCAATACCAAAAACAGATACCGGTGCTTTAATTATGCAAATTGAAGTGGCTGCCGCGCTTGCTGGGAACCACCTGTTTACAGCGCTTGCGCTGGCCCGCACATCTCCCCCTCCTGAGACCCTCCGCAAGAGACATCAGGTGCCAGAGCAGAGTGGCAGCACAGAGTATGTGCAGGTATGGTGCAGCAAATATGCACCTGAACTCCACAGCTATTTTAGAAATATTGCCTGCTGTTTCTGTCCTGTGATTTATTCTGCATTGCTGTATAATGTATTGCTGGGATTTGCAGTCTTCTATAGCTGATATTATAAAAGGAGAACTATGAGGTGAGTGCTTTTCACTCACCTCATAGTTCTAGCCGACCTGTGACAATGAGACTGTCACAGGTCGGCTCAGTAGATCGGGAGGTGAGGGAACACATACCGGCGTTCGCTCACCTCTCGATCCTGTCACGGCTCTCTGCCGTGAAAGGGGAGGGGCTGGATTCCCCGCTTCGATCCGCCAGCGCTGACTGGCGGAACGGACGGGGGAGGGGGCGGGTACAGCTGGCTCTGCCTCTAGAAAGGCAGAGCCAGCTGTCAGTCACGCAGCTGGGCGGATCCCGGCATAATTGTCGGGATCTGCTTCAGCATCTCAGTATACCGCAAGTAGCAGCTCGCGGTTTACTGCGGCATCTCAGTATACCGCGAGCTACAGCTCGCGGTATACTGAGCCTAGGGTGATAGGAGGACGCTAGTTTGTGTCCTCCCGTTACCCTAAGGAGAACTATGGGGAAAAGCCCTAACCCCATAGTTCTCCTTTAATCTGCATTTGCTTTATAATATATTGCTGAGATTTGTAGTCCCTCTACAGATTGGAGTCAGTAGCAGAACTACCAAGGTGGCAGCAGTCGCAGATGCAACCGGGCCCTGGCTCTCCACCACTGTCCTATAATCATTACTCTGTATTGTTTTAGAAATACTGTCACATGACACTAAAAATAAAAGGTATTGGTAATTGGTATCGGCGAGTACTTGAGGAAAAGTATCAGTACTTGTACATGGTCTGGAAAAAATGGTATTGTTGCATTCTTACTGGATTTCAATGGTGTCCAGAAAAATAAAGGACAATGAAGGTTTGTCGTTTTCACCTTTGTAATGACGTTTGATTGAAGTTCTGTGTGGCAGTTCTGTGAGTCCAAGCTGGCGAGATAACTTTGCCCGGGGCATGGGGCCATGACAGCCTGCCTCACAGGAAGTAGGTTGAATGGTCCTGGTTGTCATTCAACCTGGAATACTGAGGACATCAAGTGGCAGAAAGGATTTTCATATTATATTTTAACATTTCCAGAGCACCTTACTTTTTATTGTTTAAAACAAAATGACACTTCCTAGCGGCCTCGTAGGGCTCCAATCTACGAGAGAGGCACAAGGCTGGTTTTATCCAGAAATGGACAGTAGAGGGTATTTTTATACCAACCTTCTCTGGGTGCTGTCAATACACAGTTTGCAGGAAGCTTTAATGGTACGCAGTATCAGTAGGGGAGGTGAAGCCAGTTTGATTTGATGAATTGCAACTGGAATGCAGTGTTTCACAGGCAATAGCCAGCAGTGGTATACAGTCAGTATGCAGGGTTCGGGTGCCCACTGCTCCCCTACCCAGGGTCCTAAAGCTTTCTTGGCACTCTACTTCGGTTTGGTGGTATTAAAGCTTTTTTTATTTAGTACAATGGACAGATTTTATTGAACAAATAAACTGTGTATACAACCTTTTACAAATTATATGTGTCAACTCTGTACAAGTACGCACAACCTAACTTCTGTTCTGTACCATTGTTCAAAGTTTAAGACCTGCCGAAATAAAGAATTTATAGGAAAAAAAAGACTTCCACTTAAAATGTTAATCTATGGTAGAACAAACAACAGATTCTATCTTCCCTAACTTCCTTCTCCTTATGTTTATTAAAAACAAATGGCAGGTAATCTTTCGTTATTGTATATTTTGTCCTAAAATGCACTTATATACCCTCAGGGAAAGATGTTTTTTTTTTTTTTTTAAAGGAATGTTAGCTAATATTGGGACGCTGATACCGGAACATATACTGTATCATGAGAATTCTGCCATAGCTCAATGGCCCCCAGATAAAATTTCCCAGTAGCTGTTCTCTCACCAGAGGCTGCAAGTACACTGAATACAGTAAAAGGATAAGATGAGACAATGATGGTATGGCAGTCTCTCAGTATATCTTATTACACAATAGCAGAAGTGCTGACAAAGCAAAGGAAAGGAGCTCAATACTCGTGTACTGGCTCCACTGGAGTAACCGGAACAAGAAGGGTCTTCAGGCAAGGATCTCTAGAAAATCTACACCAATAATTCCTTCCAAAAGTAGAAAGGAGTAAATGTAATTCCACATAGTTAAAGTATATACACGGCCTGGCCAAAAAAAAAGGCACACATTCTAATATTTCGTTGGAGCGCCTTTAGCTTTGATTACCGCACCCACTTGCCGTGACATGGTTTCGAAAAGCTTATACAAAGTCACAACATTTATTTCTATCCAGAGTTGCATTCATTTTTCCCCAAGATCTTGTAGTGATTATGGGATAGTCGGACCTCTGTGTAAAGTCTTCTCCAGAACATCCCAAAGATTCTCAATGGGGTTAAATGGTGGCCAATCCATGCGCGACAATGATGTGTCATGCTCCCTGAGCCTGATGAATCCTGGCATTGTCATCTTGGAATATGCCCAATGTGCCATCAGGGAAGAAAATAATCCATCGCTGAGCCTAGTAATTAACCAACGGAAGGCTCTGACCAGGTGGTGACATCTTTTTGCGAAGGCAGGCATGTAAAAGATATGCATACTGCTCCAGGTTCACCTCTGATACATTTCATTGTACGAGTGGGGAAGGGTCTTTGTCGGTGCTGGGAAGTTTTAAAGGAGAACTATGAGGTGAGTGCTTTTCACTCACCTCATAGTTCTAGCCGACCTGTGACAATGAGACTGTCACAGGTCGGCTCAGTAGATCGGGAGGTGAGCGAACACATACCGGCGTTCGCTCACCTCTCGATCCTGTCACGGCTCTCTGCCGTGACAGGGGAGGGGCTGGATTCCCCCCTCCCCGCTCCGATCCGCCAGCGCTGACTGGCGGAACGGACGGGAGGGTACAGCTGCCTCTGCCTCTAGATAGGCAGAACCAGCTGTCACTCACGCAGCTGGGCGGATCCAGACATAATTGTCGGGATCCGCTTCAGCTGCTGCGTCTTAGTATTCCGCGAGCTACAGCTTGCGGTATACTGAGCCTAGGGTGACGGGAGGACGCTAGTTTGTGTCCTCCCGTTATCCTAAGGAGAACTATGGGGGAAAGCCTTAACCCCATAGTTCTCCTTTAACCTCTCTATGTGCCCTGTTGACCATTGTCACCTGGATAAAAAGTGAGGGTAAATCCACAGTTGTCACAAGAAAAGCAGGTGAGGGGAAATCTTACAATAGAAACACCAGTTTGGGTGTCAACTAAGAGGAATTTCCCTTCATTTAGAGATTTGCTCTCACTTCCCATTATCTCTCCAGAACAGGAGATGAAAGCAAATCTAACCACGGGGACACTGACAACAAAATTAAAAACGACAAATGTTTTACCACATGTATACCTAATATGTTATGCAACCAGTGTTTAAGTACATAATTTTAAAGTTTCATCATAGGTGCATGTATTCCTGGGTATGTGCATGCTCAAGGGGAAAGGATTGGTTTTTACTTTTTTTTCCAACACTTTAACTTTTTTAGGTTTTACTTTATTACTGTCACCAGCGGGCTGCAAAGCCCCCGACGTGATAGTAATTTACTGATGACAGGTTCTCTTTATGGAAACATTAGTGGACTATTAGATCCCTAATGCCTCCCTTGCACTTAGGCAAATCAGATCAAGGACAGAGAGTCCCTGATTTGCTCCTTTCCCAACCCCAGGTGCCAAAATCTGACAGCTCTGAACCCGGAATTGCTTCTGGGTTCATGACTCACAGGGGAGATTAGGCAAGGGACATTTCTAACAGCTCTCTGTCCTGAATGTGGTTTTGGGTACCCCTGGATAACAGGGACCTCAGGTGAGCCCAAGAACCGCTGTAGGGGGCAGGCACTTTTGAGAGGCATAGAAATAAACAGGCAACGTTACAGCCTCCCAATCACTTCTACTACAAAGAGCAGCTGCTTTTCAGGTGCCTTGATGCACCTCCCCAATTTACAGCAGCAGACCCTTAAAAAAAAAAAAAACTACATTTCCGGATATGGAGTAAACATTCAAACTCCTCCCTTGCACCAAAAAAAGGTCCTCAGTGGGGCTCCGGTATGCTCAGAGCCCCAGTGCATAACGACCCGAGCTACAATTTAAAACCTTTTTCTTCATAGCGGCTACCGCACATGTAAAGCTGTTTTTGGAAGTCAATTTGGGTAACTGCAAGTTGCATTTACTGAAATCTTTCAATGATACAGTTTGAAAGTACTTACTGACACAATGACAGACGGGTAGGAAGGACACACTCCAGCAGTCTGAAGTAAGGCCGTTAGTTTCTGGGTTTCCTCGAAATCGGATTCTTTTACCTAAGAAACAAAGGCAAACATATTTTCTATTACTTAAAGGCATTTTCACTTTGCCCAATGAGGGCCAAGTGACAGCACCTACTGTTGGAATACTCCGCCGCCGTCCCCCCCTCCTTCTCAGGGCAAAGTCTACTAAACTGCCCTCACTCCCTCAATGTTTCCCTGCCCAATCTGAGCCCTTACTCAGTTGCTCAAAGGAAGTGTGTGTTCTTGGTATGGAGGACCATGTGACTAAACACGGGTGGGCTCTGTGGCAGTGCGTGGCAATGCCACTGTGTTATCTCCATTCCTGTGTCCAGATTCTGAGTGGTCCAGCGCATGCTGATGGCACAGGTGTGCACAGCCTTTAAATTAAAGTTGTTGGGAAGGGTTTAAGACTCCACCTGGGAGACAGGAAAGCTCCACCCAGGAGTCAGAGTGGAGTCCAGTGCAGCAGGGTGCTGTGGATGCGGAAGAACCCCCAGTGTGCAGGTTAGCACACGACTGAGGCTGTCTGGAGAAACAGACAGTGGGCTGAGGCCGGAGCAGCGGTGCTACAAATGCAAAGCCAGGAGGCTGGATGGGCAGGTGCTGCCATGAGATGCTAAAGAACCCCTGCAAGGGTAATTGTTCTGTTTTGTGAACTTTCATTTAATAAAAGTGGGCAAGGAAGTTCTTGAATGAAGATTACAGCGAGTGGATGCGTCCTTTATGCGCTACTATTTGGAGCTAATCCCCACAGCTCCTACAGCGAGGAAGCATGAATCAGTGAGCAGACCTTGCTCGGGTTGGGGGGGCTGTTAGAAGCCACTAAAATTGTAGAAATGTCACCAGCACACCAGTCCTGTTAGGATAGCAAAGGCTTCATTTATTGAAGTTTTTTTGTAGGGCTGGGGAAATTAACGATTAATTCCTCGATTAATCGTTAAACTTTTTGATCGATTAAAATTCTTTTGATCGAAAATGAAAAGACTCACCTCTCCGCCGGCTTCCGGGAGTCCCGTCGGAGATCCGGTGACTTCACGGATATTGACGTCACCGGACTCCTCCCCCCTTCTCCAAGTGGCTCCGTCGGCTAACAAAGGGAAGGGAGGAGGAGTCCGGTGACATCAATGTCCGTGACGTCAGGTGTGTGGGTGCCGCGAACGAGCACATATAGGCGATCGGCGGGCTATGGACCCGCTGATCGCCTATATGTGAAACACCCGGTACCGGGTGTTCGCATTGGACGGGTCTTTTCTGCCCGTGCGTGCCCGCCAGGGGGCGCGCGCGAGCAGAAAAAAATTGCCGTCTGGAGACGGCAACCCGCAGATGCTGCAGTGCCGCCCGTCCGTTTTTTTACTACGGGCGGACGGCCAGATTTTAAATCACCCTTAGGGCTTTGCTGTTTTACTATACTATGTAAATACATTTGTAATCCAGCACGTTATTATTCTGAGTTGCCCCACTCAAGTGGCGACCATATTGAGTGGGGCACGTGAGACTAATAACGTGCTGGATTAGTGTGATCCTAGTTCATTTTATTACTTCATTGGTGTGCTGTATGTGTATGTGTATAGGCCAATGTAGTTGGATCTGTATGTGCGTTATAATTAATCGAAATTAATCGATTAACATTTTTTTTGATTAATCGAACACGAAAATTTTAATCATTACCAGCCCTATTTTTTCGTCATATGACCAACTGTTAGAAGGCACTGTCACTTTGCCTGGAATGGGCAGGTGATAGTGTCTCTTTAAAGAAACTCTGTCATCAAAATAAAACTGCTGGTATGAAGTGCAGGTACGTGGCCATAGCTTCCCATACCTACAGCAGCCTCAACAACTCTATGGTGCCATTATGGTGAAAAAGTAGGCTTTTCTGACTGCTGCTGCTTGGAGGCTTTCTACCTCTTGCTCCCCACACATTCCTATTGGCCATCGCTGTGACGGGCTGCCTTACTAGTCAATAGGAATGTGCAGGAGGCAGTAATGGGCAGGCAAAACTTTGGAACTACCAGGAAGTGACTAGCGTTGGCTATGTGAACAGTCCAGGATCCAGCAGTGAAAGAGGGTATCGGAGGGTACTGCTACCACAAAAGCTTTCAGACAAAATATCTTTCTCAAAACGTTCCCTGATGTCTACAGTCACCTTTAGACTCAAAAAGTGAAGATTTGGCATGTTATAGGGAACATCTAGAAGAGTTAACTGTGGCTAAACAGTACCCTAAAACATGTACCTTCTGTTTTGAATCCTGCTGAAAAATAGCAGCACACTTTCTGTACCTTCCTGCACCTTGATGTTCATAGTTGTATATCTGCAGTGTAAGATCTAAGGCACTGCTGCCTCTCTGCTAGTCTCCCCGGATTTGAAGTGCGATTTGGTGATGTCATTACTGTGCTGCTCACTGTTCTCCTTGCTGGAGAGGAAGCTGTACATGAAGACCTGCAGTGCAAGAATCTCCCTGCTACTGCTTCTTTCATTCTGTGGACCTGTGCTTCCTCCACCTCTCTTGCAGCTTCTTAGTCATTACCCCACCAGTCATAAGGGGGGTAGTTCTCACATGGGGAAGCAAAACCCTGCTCCTACCAAGATGGCCGCTTCCACAGAAGAAGGCATGGTAAGTCAGTAATGAAAAAAAAGATCAGCTGCAAGAAGACCACAAGCAACACTGGTGAATTGTCCTTTACCCTGAGCTTCCAGAGTCCAGGTCCTCTTTAAAAACAAATAACAGGTTCTCTTGATAACCCACTTCTTTAGCTATTCTCACTTATCTTCCTCACAATGTAAAGTGGGAAAATAAACTTTCAAAATAGAGACTATCCACAGTACAGCAAAAGACACAAAACTACATGATAAATATGATAGATTTCAGTGCACCTGCTTAACATAAACATTGTACAAATCCTATGATAAAATAAAAGACATTATGATGCACGGACCGATATGGGTTGGACTTGATGGACTTATGTCTTTATTCAACCCCAAATACTATGTAACTATGACTAAACTGCAGCCAACAACTGAGAACCAGCCATATATATAAAAAATATATATTTTCAGTAACCATAGACGTTTCACCGCAGCTGACAAGTGGGATTTGACCCCAACACCTTCCTTGACTCTTCTCACTGACAGGGAAGGGTCAGACAGGTCAACAAAAGACAAGTTAGAAAATCACATACACTTCAATCTGTCAGAAACATTCATGATTGCCCTCTAAGGTAGACCACAATTCTCCAATCCTCGCCCAAGTGTCATATTGCAGGTCAGATCATGAAAGGAGCTGGACTGTTTATGGTCCCCTTTACAGTACCCTGTGCAGCCTAAGGCCCCGTTCACATTGAGCGATTTATCGCGTGGTAATTCCCGCGATATCGCGGCTATTTACCGCGCGATATCGCTCTTCAATGCATCTCAATGGGGCAAAGGGTCCTGCTGTCGCGGGTCGTGTGTCGCTACAGCAGGACCCTTTTTGGAGCGGATTTTGCCACGATTCCATTCTTTGCAATGCAAGCATTTGCGCGATATCGCGCAAAATGCAAATCGTGCGACAAACGTGAATGGGGCCTAAAGGGACAATTATTTTGCTATAAGAATGATTTAATGATATTCATAAAAGGTCAATAAATGGAGATTATGTAACAATGTAGATATTGCTACAATGATAAGTATGAAGGTTAATTTATTAACCTGTATTTGTGGGAGGGGATTATGGCTATTTAAACTCCTCCTCTTCCCATTCCTGCCTGACGTTGTAGGGGAAGCGTTTGTCCCCACCCACTCATCCCTTTATAACTTAAAATTCCATCACCTTTTTCATTTGATATGCCCCCTTTTATTAGCTTATTGGCACAACTGAGCCCACACTATATCTATTATACGGTATATACTGTATACCCGACCACAAATGATGATTATTTCAACTTACATTGATGCAAACAAAGTTGTAGCACTGTCCTTGCAAAATGCTCAGCAGGTCATGGCCGGTTTTGCACATTGATGATGAAATTGCTTTCACGTTCTACAACAAAGCAAAAAAAACAAAAACAAAAAGTTAGTGAAATCTACAAAGGAACTTTACAAAATACATTGAACAATTTATGACTTCCCCTTGGAGGAGCAAATAATGTTTCTATGCAGTGCAGACCAGACAAAATGAGTAAATGTAAGGGATGAATGGATACCGATACTGGTACCGGTACCGCTGCCGATGCTGAGTATTTGGAGCGAGTACGCGTACTCGCCCAAATGCTCCGATGCCTAGCCCGATACTTCCTGTATCAGGAAGCCGGGCAGCGCGTCATTACACGCTGCCCGGCTTCCTGACTGGCCGGGAAGCCGGCTCCATGCTCCCTCGTCACTTGTGTAACTCATCACCAGGTGATGCCGCCCAACTTCCTTAATGGGACTTTAGGTATCGGTATTTGGCATTGGTGAGTACCAAAAACGGTACTCGTATGCCATACCGTAAAACCGGTATCGGTGCAGCCTCACTATTAAGCCCTCCAAGCTCTTATCTTGGACTAGTCATATAGTCTCTTCCCTGTGGAGAAGAAGACAGTCGGACTATTTGAGTAGTTTAGCAAAAGACAATGAGCAGGGCTGAAACCACTCAGTCAACTAAAATCCGGTGTGTTTTCAAACCACAACAGGAAGTTAGGAGTCGACTCAACTTCTGCAGGTTGGCCACAGGCATCAGGTGCTGAAATGGAAATATGCTTTTCTCCCATTGTAGCTAAATGTATTAACAAGTTTTACTTGGTTACATTAACAGTTGTTCATATTTTTTTAAACAATGCTTTGCTTTTCCTCAAAAAGGATGTTTAAGGTTAAGGAACCACTAAAAGTCATTTGAGGACCCTAGCCATACAAATCAAGTCATTTATCAACCCTAGCACTGATAGGGTCCTGTACTTTAAAGCGTTCCTTTCATTGCATGGTCTTTGAAGGGGACCTTGGCCTCGTTCCCAGGCAGAGCTGGGAGCTCAAAATCCCACTAGAATGACCTCCAGCGTATTGCAAGCGTGCATGCAAGAAGTATCATAGGCCAGGTTGGGTTTTTTGGGTTTTTTTTAGGGGAAAAACCGGTTTAAAAATGGCATTATGCTGGGGAGGGGGGCAGCAGGGGCTGACAAAAAAGCGGACCTTCTATTTTTCCATTTGCCACTAAAGGTCCACTTCAAAGAGATACAGCAAGGCCAACATTGCATATATTGCAGAGACGTGCTAGAGTTTTTTCTTCCTTGGCATATGCTCCAATCATCAAGTTTTAAAGGACAGGTTGGACACAGGCGTCAGGTGCTGAAATTTAAATTGTGCTTTTCTCCCATTGTAGCTAAAAATATGAACCAGTTTTACTTTATTACATTAACAATTGCTCATATTTTTTAAACAATGCTTTTGCTTTTCCTCAAAAAGGATGTTCAAGGTTAAGAAAGCACCAAAAGTCATTCGAGGACCCCCAGCCATACAAATCAAGTCATTTATCAACCCTAGGCCTTGACAGGGTCTTCAGAAGCTCACATCCTGCTGGAGCCTTCACATTTAATATACAGCACATGATCAAAGAGGCTGTCAGGATGTCCAGCAAAAAGATTTACGGCACGGCAGCGCTGGTCCACTCTCTGCGCACGTATCCCGAGTCCACTGAGGATTGTCCACTCATCAGAATATTAACCAAAATCACATGGAAATGGGCAAAAACGTTTTCAACACATATGACAGCACTTCATTCATTAGGAGAGCCTTTCATTCAAGAGGAAAGTCATCAATAACCTCAAAAAAGATCAGATCCTGGCGGGTTCTGTCATTTAGCGTCTTTTTTGTTTTAGAAAAGGAAATCGACCACAAATGGTGTTATGAAGAATATGAACATTTACAGGGTTATTCACTAAAGGGTGAAGGGTTTGGAGAAGGCGGGAGAAGGGAACAATCTAGGACAACATTGCGGATTTGGAAAAATTCTCCAATTCAGCTCACTTTCCGGTTCAGCTATGTTGTTCTAGATCAGGGGTGCCCACAATTCTTTGCCTTGAGATCTACTTTTCAAATGATGAGCTCAATGAGATCTACCAACAAAAAAAAAAAACACCTTTATTTAAAAAACAAGCAGATTAAAATTGTTACTGGTACTACTGCATCTCTCTCTCTCCTGTCTCTTCTCGCTCTCTCTGCCCTGGCTGTCTCTCCTCTTTCGCTCTCCCTTGGCTGTCTCTCCACTCTCGCTCTCTCTCCACTGTCTCTCCTCTCTCTCTCTCCTGGCTGTCTCTCCTCACTCTCTCTCCTGACTGTCTCTCCCCTCTCCTGGCTGTCTCTTCTCTCTCTCCTGGCTCTGTCTTCCTCTCTCCTCTGACTGTCTATTCACTCTCTCTCTCTCTGCTGACTGTCTCTCCTCTCTCTCCTGGATGTGTCTTCCTGGCTATCTCTCTCCTGGCTGTCTCTCCTCTCTCTCTCCTGGCTGTCTCTCCTCTCTCTCTCCTGGCTGTCTCTCTCTCTCTCCTGGCTGTCTCTCCTCTCTCTCTCCCCTCTGTCTCTCCTGGCTGTCTCTCTTCTCTCTCCTGGCTGTCTCTCCTCTCTCTCCTGGCTGTCTCTCTCTCTCTCCTGGCTGTGTCTTCCTCTCTCCTCTGACTGTCTCTTCACTCTCTCTCTCTCTGCTGACTGTCTCTCCTCTCTCTCTCCTGGATGTGTCTTCCTGGCTATCTCTCTCCTGGCTGTCTCTCCTCTCTCTCTCCTGGCTGTCTCTCTCTCTCTCTCTCCTCGCTGTCTCTCCTCTCTCTCTCCCCTCTGTCTCTCCTGGCTGTCTCTCTTCTCTCTCCTGGCTGTCTCTCCTCTCTCTCCTGGCTGTCTCTCTCTCTCTCCTGGCTGTGTCTTCCTCTCTCTCTCCCCTCTGTCTCTCCTGGCTGTCTCTCCTCTCTCCTGGCTGTGTCTTCCTCTCTCTCTCCCCTCTGTCTCTCCTGGCTGTCTCATCTCTCTCCTGGCTGTCTCTTCCCGTCTCTCTCCTCTGACTATCTCTCCTCTCTCCTGGCTGTCTCTTCTCTCTTTATATCCTAGCTGTCTTTCCTTACCTGCACTGCAGAAGCTTCCCGGCTCTTCTCTCATGTGCGCTGACCTGTTCTCCTGCAGTGCTAGTGTGGTCTAATGTGTCCGATGCTGCAGACTGGGAGGGGTGTCCTGCCCATTCCCGTCTGCAGCGTCTGACACATTCAGCCACACTAGCACCACGGGAGGGAGCTCAGGACAGTGAGCCGATCGCGATCTACCAGTGTTTGCTTTGTAATCGATCTAATGGGCACACCTGTTCTAGATTGTTCACTACTCCGGCCTTCTCCAAACTCTTCACCCTTTTGTGAATAACCCTATAAGTCTTAAAGTATAGGCAAGCCCAATCACTAAAACTTCATATAAGCTTTAATATGTTATTACAATTCAAAATGTCAATCTTATTCAAACTGCAGCTTTCGTTAAAATAATCCCTGGTGATCCTGCCATGAAATACTTTGTTCAGGCACTTCCTGTTATAGGGTGACAATGCCCTGTATCTGCCTCACAATTGTCACCCTGTTACATGGGCTTCCGATGGAGACAACAAGTGTCCGTTCCAACACAAAATACTCAGGCATGGTCAACTGCTGTCTACTTCAGGAAACCAGGCCTGGGAAATGCTGTACAGCCTTCGCTGGGGTGTACATAGACAGGAAGAAGCTGCAGGAGATCAACAGCATTTAGATGAAGCAAAAGAATGCAAAAGCAGATAGAAAGGTCAAACAAGAGCACCAAATCAGGTGACAGGAGTCCAAAGTCTTTAAACATCTGATGACAACCAGAACACAAAACACAACCAATGCTTTTCAGGGGCCCAAAACATCCCCCTTCGTCAGGGTTTAATGAAGACAAGACTATGGAAATTAATTTCCATCTATTTTCATTTGATGAAGGGGGGGGGG
>NW_017306568.1:1378756-1393152 GCF_000935625.1 Nanorana parkeri
TTAGACTTCTGGATCTGGGTGATCGAGAAATCTTTCAGCGGGGATGCCCTTTGTTTTTGTAGGTGACCAGCCGAGTCCAAGCCACCAGGCTTTAATGTTGATGCTGCTGATTTAGTTAAAAATATCCAGCGCTTTATACCTACCTTTTGCACTTTAGCTTGAGAGCCTGGGGGTTACATGTCAGAGGTCCCAACCTCTAAGAGTATATAAGAGTGTTCACAGCTCTGCTGTGATAATTCTTAACTAGAGAGCTTTATTAGTTGCACTCTCAAGAGCTTGGAAACACTGAGCGTGTCTGGGCAGTTGACAGGGTAGTAACTGTAAAACTAAAGGGTGACTTCTGACCAATGACACTGAAGCTCAAATCTGGGAGACACACTTCCAACAGATGATTACTACTGCTGTATCATTCATTAAGATGCTCACTTACATTGATGGTCAATGGAAGAAGAATGGAAGAATTCCTTTTGGATTGATGGTCAGTGGAAGAAGGATCCCCTAACAAGGGCTCTACACTACTACACTGGTGGTCAGTGGAGAAACACCTTCTGACATTGTTGTTCAGTATAGTGCCCCCTTACATTGATGGTGGAAAAGTACCCCATTACATTAGTAGTTGGTATTGTTCCCAGTTACAGTTGTGGTTGTTGGGTAAGGATCCCCATAAATTGTTGGTCAATGTAGTGCCCCCTTACAATAGTGTTCAGTGTAGTAACACTTTCTTACATTAGTGGTCAGTGTAGTGGCACTTTACTTCCGTGGTCAGTGCAGAAGGGCCACCTTGCATTGGTGGTCAATATAAAGAATGGCAGGTTACAGTGGGGGTCAGTAGGAAGGATGCACTTTACATTGGTGGTTAAAGGGAAGAATGTCTCTTTAAAGACAGCTGAATAAAGTTATTGGTACCCGGGGTTGATTACATGAGAGATGAGAAGTACGGCTAAACTGGTCACACAGTGCCGGCACTGCTGATGGACGCTGGTGCCGGAACTATGCAGGATTCTTCTAGGCAGGAGATCAAATGGCCACAGCTCAAGGAACCCCTATAAACCTCTGGAAGAAGCCCTAGGGTTCCATGTAAAGATGACTGAGAAAATCTGGTCAGCACTATAGCATTATAAGCTAAATCTAAATGCCTTCTACATCGCCATCACCTTAAGCAAATAGGTATTTATTTAGAAGTGTGGATATAATGTGTAAGGTGCAGGTAGCTGCAAGGTGTTTGGGGGTTAGGTGTGTTGAGTAATAGCTGCTGGTAATAGGTTAGATACAGAGGAGGGGTTAGAGGAGATCGAGCGATTAATGCCTGAAGGAGGGCTTATAGGACTGGGGGCGGGGGGGAAGGGGGTTAGGTGTTAAGAAGGGGTTATGGGTTTAGGTGTGAAGGAATGGTAACAGGATTTTGAAGGAAATGTTTGGGGGAATTGGTGAATGTTTAGGTGAGTAGAAAGGGTTATAGAAGCTGGCGAGGAGGGTGCGGAGGAGTATTATTGGGATTAGGAGTTCGGCGCTAGGCCCAGAACCACCAACCATTCTTTCATGAATCTCTCTGGGTGGATCAAGCGGAGAGGCTCTCTGCAGCTGTTATAAAGTGAAAACCTTACCCAGGTTGGCAGTGCCCAGCATGCTGAACGCCATAGAAGATATTTACACTTCTAATGCTGAGTTCCTACATCCTGTAAAATATTTGCTTTGCCACAGTGTACATTGTTGTTCTGCTGCCTGCAATATTTGTAATATTCCAAGACATGAACCACCTCTGCAACTGCCAAACCTTTGTGCCTGGAATTTGTCCATCGCTTGCCTCCACCTCATTACACACCTGGCTGGAAGGCTCAGCTATCGGCTCCATTGTCAGTAGACTATTCTCTCCTGCTAATGACTGTCACATCTGCTCATAATAAGAGTATTTCAAGGCAACTGTTGCATGAACTTCCCTTTCACGTGCGCAGCTTAATACACGCCCGCAGATTGGAAGGGTCACTCGGTTTAAAGTGCTCAATTCTAAATCAGATTTACTTCGAATTTTAGAAACAAATCCCAATGATTAGTTGATTGTATTCAGTGGGAAAGCCCCTGCAAGGTAGACAATGAGGTCCAGCTGATTACGGTATTCAACTAAACAAAAGGAATAATTATACCACAAACCCATTTAGATTTCAGGAACAGAACATTGCTTGTTTCTGATTTTATTTTGTTCATGTGAGATAAACTATTATTTGTGCATTTTCTTTCTAATGTGGCAACTGGAACACATCTGGATGTCGTTCTTTAAAAGGTACGCTTTGGTTGAAGGCATTGATTGTGAATGCTATAAAAGCAAAAACTACAACTCTGCTTAAATCAAGGAGGTCCACTAATTTTCCATTAAATACTAAACTCCGGAGTTAGATCTCTTTAGATCAAAATGCATTCAGGAACCTTAAAGGAGAACTATGGGGTCAGGGCTTTTCCCCATAGTTCTCCTTAGGGTAACGGGAGGACACAAACTAGCGTCCTCCCGTTACCCTAAGCTCAGTATACCGCGAGCTACAGCGCGCGGTATACTGAGACGCCGGAGCGGATCCCGACATCGATGTCGAGATCCGCCCAGCTGCGTGAGTGACAGCTGGCTCTGCCTACCCGCCCCCTCCCCCGTCCGTTCCGCCAGTCAGCGCTGGCGGATCGGAGTGGGGAGAGGGGAATCCAGCCCCGAGGTGAGAGGTGAGCGAACGCCGGTATATGTTCGCTCACCTCCCGATCTACTGAGCCGACCTGTGACAGTCTCATTGTCACAGGTCGGCTAGAACTATGAGGTGAGTGAAAAGCACTCACCTCATACTTCTCCTTTAACTATAAACAACAATGTATCTTATTTGTGTATCACTCGGCTGTAGATCCTCAAATCATCTCTGAATTGGTGCTGACACTGTCCTTCCTTCTGGAGGGGGTCTACTTGTGTTCCCCATGGTCCCTGTGTGTATTGTAAAGTAGTCACCGCTCCAAGCTCACTCCTGTGATGGACTACAATCTCAATACAAATTAGTAAACTAAACCTGAGATTGTAGTCCATCACGGGGGCAAGCTTGGAACTTTGTTAATAGGTAAGGGACTTGAATGCATTTTTAAGATTTAACTCTTAAGTTTAGTGTCACTTTATTGCTACAGATGACAGATACCAAGGAGCCTGCAGTGGGTGTGTTTGGGAACTCTTCTTTTGCATGATTCCTATTTACGCCAAAGTGGTTTCCAGATCATTATGCCTTGAAGAGAAATTAAAACCCAGAAAATCTATGCTGAATGTATGTCAAGTCTAAGGCCTCATTCACACAGCGTTAAGTCGGGCCGTACACATCTGCGTGGCGTGCACGACCGTATCGGGCTGCTCCCTAGAGGGACAGGTGATGCGTGTAGCAGCCTGTTCTTCCCTATGGGAGGACGCGTCTGTACGCACACCCGAACTGCACATCCGTGCGTGTCTGGGTGTGCGTACTAAGACGCAGACAGGATAAACGGATGTGCAGTTCGGGTGTGCGTATGACGGTGTACTGCTGTGTTCTCGCATAAAAAAGAACAGGCTGCTACACGCAGCACCTGTCCCTCCCGGGAACGTCCCGATACAGGCGTGCTTGCCGTGTGGTCGTGTACGGCCTGACTTAACGCTGTGTGAATGAGGCCTAAATGTTTTCAATTTCATCTGGTACCTTTAAGGGATGTGATAATGGTTTGGAATCAATTTCAAATTTTTTTTAAAGTCTGCGTAAACTTTAAAGGAGAACTATGGGGTAAGTGTTTTCCCCCATGGTTCTCCTTAGGGTCACGGGAGGACATAAACTTGCGTTCTCCCGTGACCCAAAGCTCAGTATATCACGAGCTACAGCAGGCGGCATACTGAGACTGCCGCAGCCGGGACGGATCCCGACATTACTGTCGGGATCCACCCGGGGGGGGGGGGGGGGGAACGCACTTATACACGTAAATACGCGTCGGGTGTGCCTACGCGCAAAAACAACGATTGCGCCACACATATCGCCACGAACGTCGCAGTGAGAGCAATAATTCTGGGACCATCAATCACTGATAACTAAACTGACGAGCGGTAAAAGCTTTTAAAGCGTCGCCTATGGCCAATTTTAGGCATGGTATTTTTGTGATTTTGTGGGCGCATGCAATTTTAAAGCTTGACATTTTAAAGCTTGACATGTTTGGTGTCTATTTACCCGGCGTGACCCCGTCTTTTATATTTTACCAAAAATATGGGTAATAATAAATGTTTTATAACATAACGTAGGGAAAACTGTTTTTTTTTTTTGTAAATGTATGGTCCTTTTTTCATTATATAGTAAAAAATAAAAAAAAACCCGCAGTGGTGATTAAATATCACCAGAAGAGCTCTATCTGTCCCCCAAAAAAATGGTATAAAATTAGTTTCAGTACAGCGCTGTATGACAGAATAAGAGTCAGTCAGTCAAAGTACCGCAGCGCTGAATACTGAAAAATGTCCGGGACAGGAAGGGGGTTTAACACCCCGGTCAGCAAGTGGTTAAAGAGACAGCCGAGCAGAAGACTCCTTTCAGACACTGTCCCTCTCATTAAAACCTTCGTATGTGTAAATTTCAGCTTGAGCTAATTAAAATATTTATTTTTTTACTCCAAGCCATAATAAAGAGAACAATTTACAAAACCACTATACATCCCTGTGAACTCCATGTCATGAAAGGCTGGATGTCATCAAGGCGGACAAAGAGTGCGCTCTATAAATGTATCAATAGGAAATTGTTCTTAAATACAAAGAGCCACATTTTAAGTCAGTAAAAGAGAGGAAAGTTCCTGCGTCAGTTTATAAACCTTTTCACTTATGATCTGCATTGTGTTAATACTGTATATCTTAATGATGACATGCCAAGGAAGATTTCACAGCTATAGGATGCCAGTCTTAAAGGGACACTGCCACTACAAAAAGAAAAACTTATTAAAAGACAACCTGTTACTGTATAGAAATAATGCTTACCAGTACCCAGCCTGTTAAATCCCTTGTTGTCTCTCCCCGCTCTCTCTCCTGGCTCACCTTGCTGTATTTTGCAACAGGCTGTGCAAACTAATATTCTTTGATGTAATACATAGCACTTCAACCACCAGTATCCACCAGAAAGGTGTCAGGGAGCTCGGCTCAGCAGACTCGGGCTAATCTGTAATCATGTGTGCACAGCTAATAAACCAAAATGGAATAAAGGGGCCGCCATTCACACCCTTGTGTCCGGGTTTCAGCTGTCATGAAACCCGGACAGAGCATTCAAAACCCGGACTGTCCGGGTGAATCCTGGACAGGTGGCAACCCTAGTTATATCTAATACTCTTTACAAGTCCTGTGATACCCTTCTACTTTTTAAATGCAATTTTAATTTGATTGTTCTGAGCAAAAGAAAGTCTTATAGATTGTTCATATGAAACCGTCCAACCGTGAAACCAGCCGCAAGTCTGGTGACCGCCATCTCATGTCTGTGGTTAGATCTGCTCTGAAGATGTCAGCGTGTTACCTCCCCAATTACTGAAGGAAAGATTCTCCGTGGAATGTAGAAAAAAAAAAAAAAAAACAGGAGAAGGGAGATTAATATGTCACATTCATGGTGAGACTTCCAATCCCTGTCTGCAGATAATTACCACCATTGTTCTAATTGTTAAAACAAATCACAGAGTACATGAGAGGGAAAAGAACTGCAGAGATGATGAATCTGGCATATGGGCCTCTCTAAATGTCAGTCTCATCCCTGGCCAGAGGCTGCATGGGTGGTTATTGTACAAAGCCATCGCAGAGCCTCCACTTAACGGGAAACACTTGTCACATGTAATGAGCGAAGCAGCACAAAGCTGCTTATTTCATCATTTCTCCTGTCTCTGTAATCACAGCCAGACAGTCCTATACACACATGTATATAAATATATATACATATATATGAATTTTTTTTAACTTATTATTTATTTATTTATTTTCTCTCTCTCTCCTCCCCTTTCTTTCCTCTTTCCCTGGGTTGGAGGGAGGGATAAGAGATAGAAAAGTAGAGAATAGACACAAATTAGACACAGAAGTGGAAGGATTAAGAAAGGGGAGGACTAGTAATAGAATATCTGTCGACTGTGCTGATATGTGCAAGTCTGTAGAGAAAGACAATAGATACATAGATGCATAAATACATACTGTACATACACAAATAGAGAGAGAGAGATACAGGGGCGTCCTGAGACCGGGTGACACTCCGCAGTGACGTCACCACACTCTTGCCCGATGACGTAATTGCACATGCGTGGTCATCTAATTGACGCCTGCCGGCGGCCATCTTGGGGATGGACGCCGGCAGAGAGAGGAGGGGACGTTCACCCGGCGGAGTGAGGTATGCCGCCGGGTCCCCTCCTCTCTCCTGACACTGTCGGGCTCTCGGTCCCTGACCGAGTGCCCGACTTTTTAGAGGGGCTAACAGCAAAATGACTGTCAGTAATTTTGATGTCACCCCTCCAATGGTGTCACCCGGGTGCCACCCCCCTTGTGATGTAGAGAGAGAGAGAGAGAGAGAGAGAGAGATTAGATAGATAGGTCTGCCACTGAATGTACAGTATCTAAGGAACAAAGGGCCTTGGTGCAAGATTATTTGATCTTGGGCCCCCCTTCCCAAGAGGGGGGGGGCTGGAGCGGATCACGCTGGCATCCCAGCACACACACACCTGGACTCAGGACTTAGTGACGCACTGGACTCAGGACTTAGTGACGCACTGGACTCAGGACTTAGTGACGCACTGGACTCAGGACTTAGTGACGCACTGGAGTCAGGACTTAGTGACGCACTGGACTCAGGACTTAGTGACGCACTGGACTCAGGACTTAGTGACGCACTGGACTCAGGACTTAGTGACGCACTGGACTCAGGACTTAGTGACGCACGCCCAGTTAAAAAGCAGAAGAACCCACGTTTCTGGTAATCAGATCAGATCCGGCAATCAAATTATCACTGCACAGGAGAAGTGTGGTTCCGTTAAGCGGATGGAGCATTGGAGGAAGAAATCAGTACTTGAGGGGGAGAGTCGAGGTTGCTGATGTTGGGGGGTCATTATTTATGAGGTAAAAGCTGCCTGAACATTTCTGCATCTTAGTGCTTTGTGCGTCCAATGAAACGTTCAGTTCAGTTTTGCTCAATACATTCCAGGTGCATGAAAATAAAAGGTGAGCAGAGTCTCACACCCACAGCTTGTCCCCTGCCAGCGTGCTGTAAAGAAGGCTCCTTGGACAGAGGTCGGATACATGCCTTGCTAAGCTTTACACTGACACGCGGCTTAACATGCATGTACCCAACATAAACACAGATATCTGATGCTGAGTCTACTTGAAAAGAATGTCCAGCCCGTCACATGAAAAAGGTTGATATCCGCTAAAGGATGAGAGTCAGCTCTGCGGCCACACGCACACCTCCCCAACCAGAACTGCCCCGGGCCTTTCTTGCTGAACATTCCGTATACTCCTAACTCTTCTAAGGAAAACATATTTTGGGCAGAGTCTGATGAATAAAACTGTGTTAATAATCAGCTCACGGCTGCAGGCTATTGCTTCTCTGTTTACAAGCGTATGCTGCGAATCATTAAAATGAAAGGGAATTAAGTCTGTCTGCATCTGGGGGATGTGAAGTATTTTTAGACGTTATTATGCATTAATAGCGCACTATAATGACCTTTCTAGTTAAGGAATATGCAAAATCAAAAGGCTTTAAAAGAGCAGAAGTCAGGGAACATGGTCCTCGGGATACACGAGAGGGCCTTAAAGAGAACCTGTCACCACTGATCTTATCTGAATATTTACTGCTAAGGCTTACATTAGAGCTCTAACAACTAATCGACTAAATGGATAATAATCGATTATGAGAATAGTTGGCAACAATTATCATCATTGATTAGTTGGTTGGGGAAGGAGAGTGAGAGAGAGTGAGTGAGAGAGTGTGAGTGAGTGAGAGATTTTTTTATACAACCAATCGATTAGTTGAAAAAATAATCGGGTAACTAATCGATTATGAAAATATATATAGAGCCAGCAATTTACACAGCGCTTTATATATTGTCCATCCACATCAGTCCCTGCCCTAAAGGAGCTTACAATCTAAGCTCCCTATCTCACACTCACGCAAAAGGGGGGCCAATTTAGACAGGAGCCAATAAACCTTGCAGCATGTCTTTGGAGTATGGGCAAAAACCCACACAAGCACAGGGCATGTAAACTCCATGCAGAAAGTGTCCTGATTGGATATCCAACTGGGTATCAAAACGGGGGCCCCCAGTGTTGCAAGGCAGAAGTGCCAACCACAAAGACACCTGTTTGAACTGTTACGGTATGTACTGCAGCTTTATTACCCCTGTAGG
The DNA here is from genome assembly GCF_000935625.1 of Nanorana parkeri. Taxonomy (NCBI): domain Eukaryota; kingdom Metazoa; phylum Chordata; class Amphibia; order Anura; family Dicroglossidae; genus Nanorana; species Nanorana parkeri. Next base: position 1,387,133 of record NW_017306568.1, read on the forward strand.
CAGGGGCGTAACTGTAGATCAAGGGGCCCCATAGCAACATTTTGATGGGGCCCCTCAGTGACCTTCCTATTGATATTAAAGTCAGGTAGCAGGAGTGCTGTCTGCATTGTCTCCTGTACATATGATGTCAGCTCTTCTTGATTGGAAATGTCACAAGAGGTATAGGGTCATTATCAACAGCAACTTCTGAAATCCTTAATGGGCCCCCTTCAGCCCCCAGGCCCCCTAGCAGCCGCATGGGCTGCTATGGCTATTGTTACCTGTAGGGTCTGAATGTGTCTGACCTGCCATCCTTATGAGCTCCACATTTACAAAGTCTAATGAGAGTGCCAAACAAGAGATCCAAGTGTCCAAATTCTATTAATATTACTTCATATAGAATAATACAAAACAAATTTCTGGGGCTTAAAAATTCCCCCTCTTCAGGGCTCAGGTTTTGTAAATGGCATAAACAGCAGAAATAAGAATGTACAAGATGCCAGGACTTACTGCACCAGCAAAACAAAACCTGAGCCCCGAGGAAGGGAGGGGATTCTTTGAGCTCCCGAAACGTGTTGGATGGATTCTCAACGTTGGGTTCCCTTCCTGCTGTCCAAACGTGTGGAGAGCCGCCTTGCCAGAGCCACCGTGCCCTATTATAATCGGATTGACTTCCTGAAAATTTGAATTCAGTGCCTTGTTTTCACTTCATAATCTCATCTGCAAAACAAGATTTTCGCCCAACTCCTGAGTGTGCATAGAGTGTACCAAATAATTGACCTCTTTAGTTTGTTTATAAAGGAAGTAAAGTTGCAACAAAAAGGTAATGTGAATTTTTGCCATGAGGTGCAGGTAGGCACAAGCATACTTGGACATTATGGCCCACTTACCTTACAAGTGTGCCCTTCTCCAGTGCCATCAGTCGCTGCTCTGTGAACTGCCGCCACCATCTCCTCTGCTGGCTTCTTCCGGGTCCCCAATCGTTCTCTTAATTGATTGGGCTGCCTCTGGTGACATAACTCCTACGCATGTGCACACAGGAGTTACATTGTTTTCGGCACCCAGCTCCACTCTTTGCATATTACAGATGTTGGGAAGGACCCGGGGCAGTATACTACATGGTGCATGAGCTGTACAATGTACACAGGAACTTTTAAAAAAATGTGGGGCTGTTATAGTACCACTATGCAGGAAGCACTTAGCCCCCTCCCAAACCTTACAGGTGTATGTTTAGAGTTCTTAATAAATTATATGGGTAAGGTCCTCCGGGGGACTTTAAAACATTTTTTGTGTTATTTTAAAAAATGTTTACACTTCACTTTATTGTTATCACATAGGGGGCTAACAAATCCCCTATGTGATAGACAATTCACATGACAGGTCCTCTTTATGGAGACATCAGGGGTCTCTCACCGGCATCTGTAGCAGGGAATGACAGCTGAATGCGTAAGTTATGTAGCATACATAATTTCCTGCATTCGGGGACCGGAGAGGAGATCAAAAGGGAGATGCACTCAGACGCTGTGTCCGACTGCACCGGACACAGCGGATCTCGGGACTGACGGCACCGGCGGGGGGGCGCACACCCGCACCTAGTACAAGAGATCGGGCGTCTCTACAGCCACCACTGGCTGTTTACATTTTTGACAGTTTCCCCACTTGTGTGCAAGATGGACGCCACGCATGAGTGGGGGCGGGGAAGGACGTTTTAAGACGCCCACCTGCTCCTATAAGGCTCCTGTCCGGCCAATGGACGTGAGGTGGTTAAAAAGCTAGTTCTAAATGAATTGGAGTGCTTGCCATTTCTGTTCAGCTTGATGGCCATTAATATGGAATTCTCTCACCATTTCAGGCTATAGCAGCCTCCACTCTTCTGGAAAGGCCATCCTCAAGATTTTGGAGTGTTAGCTCTGGGACGTTGTCCCCATTTAGCCAGAAGAGCATTTGTGAAGACAGGTACTGACGTTGGATGAGAAGACCTGCCTCACATTGGGCGTTCTAGTTTATCTCAAAGATGTTCAGTAGGGTTGAGGTCCGGGCTCTTTGAAGGACACTCAAGTTCCTCAACACCAAACTCATCAAACCGTGTCTTTATGGAGCTGGCTTTGTACTCAGGGGCACAAGCCAAGGTTAAAAATCCTTTTCCTCCTCGACTGTTTCCTCTTTGGCCTTTTCTGGGCCTTCATCAAGCTGTCGATGTTAAAGCCCAATGACGGGACCCTGCGAGGTCCCAAAAGCGCTTGTTTCCATTTTGACAAACTGTTCAATAAAATGAGCATTTAGTGATACCAAACGGATCTTCGGCGTGCTGGTGACATTCTTCATAACCTTCCTATGTACACAACGCTGCCATCCGCAGTCATTACAAGCACCCTTCCCATCATCTGGGAATTCCGGTATGGAGTGCAACTGTACTCTAGAGACAAAGCAATAATTTTGCCACTTTATAGATCGCTGGTTCGGCCTCATCTGGAGTATGTGGTCTAATTTTGGTCACCAATCCACAGACAGGATGTCCTTGAGCTGGAAAGAGTCCAGAGAAGGGCAACTAAACTAATTAAAGGGATGGAGGACCAAAGCTAAGCGACAAGGTTACTAAACTTAAACTTGTTCACGCTGGAAGTGAGGAGATTAAGGGGGGACATGATTTTGATGTACAAGATGTTCAATGGTGATAGCAACATCAGCAATAAGCTTTTTACTGTAAACTCCATAACAAAGACTAGAGGCCATCACCTAAAACTGGTGGAGAAAAGATTTCAGCACAAGGGGCTTAGGGGCTTCTTCTCAGTTAGAATGGTTAGGGTCTGGAACTCGCTGCCGCAAGAAGTGGTATCAACTGAGAGTGTTGAATGATTCAAAAAGCATTTGGACAATTTCCTCAGAGACAGTAACATACAGGGGTACAGGTACCATTAAAAACAAGATCACACAGGGACTCATACACACACATACACATGCAGAATCACATACATACACGCAATAGGTTGAACATGATGGACCTGTGTCTTTATTAAACCTCAAATACTATGTAACTATGTAAGTTTTACAATATTCATCCAACTGTTACCACAAGGTTGAAAATGTAGAATTGTCCAAAATGTATTTGTATGCTGCAGCTTCGATAGGACCCTTCAATGGAAACACCTCACCCCCACCCCCCAGCTGCAAGACCTAACTCAACACACAAGAGAGAGTGAAAGAGCCCTAAAATGAAAAATAACCCCAAAAAATTGTGTTTGATAGCCCTAGTGCTGGGAGCACGGCTCGAGAATCAGTGAATCTTACACATTCTGGGAATTCTGGGAAAATTGTTACCTTTATCTGGGATTTGAGAGTTTCATGGAGCAGAAATCCAATCTGGATGGCGTCTTCTTTACAATGAGTTATAATACAGAGCTGTTTACCCAGGCACTCTAAGAGACAAGAGAAGATATCACAGAGGTCAGGATATGACAGGAGATATATTTTCCTCCAAAAATGATTAAAGGAAAAAAGAAACATTTTAAAATTCTCAAGCATTGGTACGAGTACCCCAGTGGGTACATCTCAGAGGTTCGGGTACTCTTGTTTGGTTAAAGGAGAAGTATTGGGAAGGTAAAACATACTCTTCCCAATAGTTAGTAGACATGTGCGATTCGTTTCGGAAAGATTCGTTATTCGGACGAATTTTTGGAAATTCGGATTTATCCGAATCTCCGAATGACAGAAATGACAAATGAAAACAAATCCGACTTTCCGATAACCAAAATTTCGGAAGACATTTGTTAGCGGTAGTCTGTATTTGTTTTTAGATGAATATTCGTTGCAACAAAGTGACAGACAAAAAAATAAAATGACTTTTACAGTCTGCAGAATCTTTTGTCTAATGTCACTTTGCTGCAACGAATATTCGTACAGACTACCGCTAACGAATTTCTTCTGAATCCGTATCCCGAAACGAATTGGCTTTCGGACCTGAATCCCAAAAAACGAAATAACGGAAAATCAGAATGGAAACTAAACGAAACTAAAAGAATTTTTGGCAGGTGCAGATGTCTAATAGTTAGAGTTGGCGTGTCACACAGCAGCTGTCACATGCTGCTTCTATAGATTGAGATCTGAGCAATCACAAACCACTGATCGCTCAGCACACGGTTCTGGTCCAGTGACGGTCATTCACCGCTCCCCACAGGGGTTCCACCCTTCCTCTCTCTGAATTGTAGATCCTTGAATCATCTCTGAATTGGTGCTGACACGTCCTTCCTTCTGGAGGGGGGCTACTTGGGTTCCCCATGATCCCTGTGTGTGTTGTAAAGTAGCCACCGCTCCAAGCTCACTCCTGTGATGAAATAAAATCTCAATACAAATGATAAAACTAAACATGAGATTGTAGTCCATCCCGGGAGCGAGCTTGGAGCGGTGACTACTTTACAACACACACAGGGACCATGGGGAACAAAAGTAGCCACCCTCCAGATGGAAGGACAGTGTCAGCACCAATTCAGAGATGATTGGAGGATCTACAGCCGAGTGATACACAAATAGGATATATTGTTGTTATTAGTTAAGGTACTTGAATGCATTTTTAGGATTTGACTCCTGAGTTCAGTTTCTCTTTAATGGAAAATTGGTGGACTTCCATGATTGTAGCAGAGTTGCAGTTTTTCCTGGATAGCGTTCACAGTCAATGTGTACCTTCAACCAAAGTGTACCTTTTAAAGGAGAACTATGGGGTTAGTGCTTTTCCCCATAGTTCTCCTTAGGGTAATGGGAGGACACAAACTGACGTTCTCCCCTCACCCCAAGCTCAGTATACCGCGAGCTACTGCTCGCGGTATACCGAGACGCCGCAGCTGAAGCGGATCCCGACAATTATGTCTGGATCCGCCCAGCTGCGTGAGTGACAGCTGGCTCTGCCAATCTAGAGAAAGAGCCAGCTGTACCCGCCCCCTCCCCCATCCGTTTCGCCAGTCAGCGCTGGCGGATCGGAGCGGGGAGGGGGGAATCCAGCCCCTCCCCTGTCACGGCAGAGAGCCGTAACAGGGTCGAGAAGTGAGCGAACGCCGGTATGTGTTCGCTCACTTCGCGATCTACTGAGCCGACCTGTGACAGTCTCATTGTCACAGGTCGGCTAGAACTATGAAGTGAGTGAAAAGCACTCACCTCATAGTTCTCCTTTAAAGAATGATATCCAGATGGGATCCAGTTGCCACGTTAGAAAGAAAATGTACAAATAATGTTTTATCTCACTTGAGGAAAAAAATCAGAAACAAGCAATGTTCTGTTCCTGAAATCTAGATGGGTTCATAGCATAATTATTCCTTTTGTTTAGTTGAATACCATCATCAAGGTACTTGAATGCATTTTTAAGATCTAACTACTGAGTTGAGCATCACTTTAATTGATTGTGTTGTTGTATCCAATTTGGGATGTGGTACCCCGCACTCACTTCCTATCTGTACACTAAGAATGTGTAATTATGAAGTGGCAACTGATACACACAGAGCAGGGTATCAATTATTTTTTTTCTCATCGTCTGCTAACTAAACTTGTGAAAATTTAAATTAATGCTTCACCTAGGCAATCACCCGACCGCATGAAGAAAAACCACATAAGATTCCCCATTAATCCCGGCTTTGATGCCGCATCCGATCGTTTACACACTCAAAGTGGGAGAAGAGTGAAGCTGTCAAATACATCAAGAAGACTTAAGAAACGTAAGTTGTTGCTTTTAATTATTTAACACCCCGTCACAATCAGTATTAAAAAAAAAAAAAAAAGGAGGACTCGAGTTTTCCCAGCTTTGACTCCCGAACACCAATCTGGAAATTTAAAAAAAAAATACATAAAAAATGCTGATCTCAGGTCTTGTTTGCTTAAGAGTTTGTACACATTACAAAACCCCACTGACTTTCCCCGACAAGAATGAAAACTCCATCGCAGAAACTTGTCGAGCCCACCCAAGCCTATCCTGCATGTCCAGGCGTACAAAAGCTGCAGACGTCCCAACAATGTCTTCAGTTTAAAAAAAAAAAAAATAGTTTAATTAGTTTTTCTTC
>NW_017306568.1:1393375-1394292 GCF_000935625.1 Nanorana parkeri
TACAAAAGGTGCAGACGTCCCAACAATGTCTTCAGTTTAAAAAAAAAAAAAAATAGTTTAATTAGTTTTTCTTCTTTTTTTTTGTTGTTAACCAATAGACACATTCCATAAAACTTCCCGGCTTAATCTATGCAAACAGTTTCTAAGACTGTGTACAGTCGAGGTACGGGCCTCTGACTCACGTCCGTACTCCCCGTCGGTTCAAAATTCAACTCACAAAGGGGAAAAACTCGGTCCTTCCTTTTCTTTCCGCACTTGCGATTGGAGGCATGTTACGCTCTGTGAACATTAAAACACCCGGCATCCGGTTTGTTCGCATCCTGACCCAAAATGACAAAAAATGTCAATGTGTGAAGTCATTCCCTCCGCATGTCAGACTCTGGGAATGTAAAGAGTTCAGGGTGCAGATTGATGTAAATATGTGACTTGCGCAACCTGTGCCGCTGATGGGTCGCTTCCATGTATAAGGGAATTTCTTCTGCTTAAAGTGGATACATATATACAATATTAATATAATTATTACTGTTATTATTATAATTAATATTATTAGGTTTTATTATTTATTTTGACATTATTTGCAACATTTTCTTTTTCATAAATTTTTTTTATTCCCTTGCAATGTGTCTCTGCACTTGCTAAAAAAATTGACTACTCCTTAGCACAGCCCCCCTCTCCTGCCATAGATAACAGCAATGAAGATCACCAGCACTTGCAGGATGGAGTAGATTAGAGCTGCAGCTAACGATTATTTTCAAAATCGATTAGTTAGCCGATTATTAGGTTCGATTAATCGGTTAATCGGATAAACAATAAAATAAAGTTTAAAAAAAGGCTCCAGTGATGGGACTACTAGTTTGTATTGAGGTTGTAGTCCATCACAGGAGCAAGCTTGGAGCGGTGGAAGTAAAAAAGAAAGA
>NW_017306568.1:1394311-1416084 GCF_000935625.1 Nanorana parkeri
TGCGGCGCACAGCGTGTGGAGCTGTGAACAGGGCCAACTGATCGGAAGCCGATTAATCTATTATTGAAAAAGTTGACAACTTTTTCAATAATCGATTATAATCGATTATGTCGATTAGTTGTTGCAGCCCTAGAGTAGATCCAAAAGTTTCTTTTATTGCAGAACAGAGACACATGTATAACATAGCCATCGTTTCCGAACCGCGTAGGGTCCCTTCATCAGGGCAAACACAGTGACAAATGAGTGAATATACAAAACTCATATATATATTTATATATATATACACTGAGTGGCCAGATTATTATGACCACCCCATCAGAAAAAACATACAATAAATGACACAAATCAGCAAAGACAATAAAGTGGCTATGTAACATATAGCCACGCAGAATACATGGATGACTCACCAGGGTGGCCCAAGGAGGAGAACCATTTCAGCAGCAGTAGCATGAAGGAAAATGTAAGGCGGGAGATGGAGCTGTCAGTGTAATGGACGATCGGGTGGAAGAATATCCTGCCATGTCACAGCCCTCTCCTCTTCTTGGAGTGTCTAATTATTCTCTGTACTGGTCCAGCTCCTCTGCCCCTCCCCTCCATACCTAACGTTTTTGTAGCAGCCAAGGGAATAAAACAGAGCAGGGGTTGGCAACCTCAGCTGCGGTGAAACTATTATTGCTATCATGCCTCTGGGAGCCATGTCTATGGCTGTCAGAGTCTTGCAGTGCCTCATGGTTTTTGTAGTTTCACCACAACTGCAGTTCCAAGGTTTCCTACCCTTACTATAGTACCACTTGAGTGGCAGCTCTGAGTCTGCTGGGACTGCTGACATCACATCCAAGATGGTGGCAGTGGTCCCGGGTCTTTTGGATGTCTACACAAGAGACGCCTTTACAGGTAAATAAAACTGCATAAAATACATTAAATGCAAAAAGATTTGGGTTAAAATCTTTATAGTAAATATTGGTATTATTTGCGTGGAAATAAGTAAGGCCAAACCTTTCTTTCTGGCTATATATGTATTTTGGGTCATGTGATTGGTCAGCTCTCATTTTTAGAGCCGGTGTGACAGCTGCAGTGTCGCACGCTGGCTCCAAGTATTGGGGAGTGTATGTTTTCCTCCCCCTTACATTGGTGGTCAGTGGGAAGAATGCTCCTTACATTGGTGGTCAGTGGGAAGAATGTTCCTTACATTGGTGGCCAGTGGGAAGAATGCCCCTTACATTGGTGGTCAGTAGGAAGAATGCTCCTTACATTGATGGTCAGTGGGAAGAATGCTCCTTACATTGGTGGTCAGTGGGAAGAATGTTCCTTACATTGGTGGCCAGTGGGAAGAATGTTCCTTACATTGATGGTCAGTGGGAAGAATGTTCCTTACATTGATGGTCAGTGGGAAGAATGTTCCTTACATTGATGGTCAGTGGGAAGAATGTTCCTTACATTGGTGGCCAGTGGGAAGAATGCTCCTTACATTGGAGGTCAGTGGGAAGAATGCTCCTTACATTGGAGGTCAGTGGGAAGAATGTTCCTTACATTGATGGACAGTGGGAAGAATGTTCCTTACATTGGTCAGTGGGAAGAATGCTGCATACATTGATGGTCAGTGGGAAGAATGTTCCTTACATTGGTGGTCAGTGGGAAGAATGTTCCTTACATTGGTCAGTGGGAAGAATGCTCCTTACATTGGTGATCAGTGGAAAGAATTCTCCTTACACTGGTGGTCAATTGGAAGAATACTCCCATTCAGTGAGAAGAATGCCCTTCCATGTTCAGTGAGAAGAATATCACTTACAATGGGGATCAATGGAAATATGCCCCCCTTACAAATAGCTAAAAAGATAACTGGTGTCAGTGGTTACATATCTGAGAACCAGAAATTACTGAATGCTCAGCGATCCCATAACAACCTTTGGTGGAACCCTAGTGTTCCACTGAGCCGTGGTTGAGAAGGCCTGGTCTAATTCTACATTTCCATATGACCAAACTTACTAAGTACAGATAGGAAAAATGTCAGTGAAAGAGGTTGAATCTGGAAAGAAAAATGCCTGAATTCATTCACTCTTCATATGAATAGATTGCATTTTACAACATGTGCTCCAGTGACAGGTGCACTTTAAAGTCCTCAGAATATTTTCTTCCCAGTTGTACGGAACCAGACTACTCTAAATCCTTAGCTGAATAGATACAGAGATTTCCTGCTGGGATTACCTGTACATCAGACCCGGCATGTTTCATTGTGAATCTCTTGGACAGAAGGCAATTATACAATCACGAGCATATAAAGCAGGAAGCGTGGCATGTCTGCGGGACCAAAATTTAACAAAGCTGCTAATATTTCTACCATCTCATAGGGATCGACAGCCCTCCCCCTCATAGGTACATTCCTGAAGAAGCCGGTAATGTGTTACTTATTATCCTTTGTTTGCTGTTATTCTTTACTGGATGGATTCTAAACCACTTCCTGGTGCTTGGGGTGCCTGCTTTACATTGGAAGAATATACACCATCAAAGAGGACCTGTCATGGCAGAAATACCTGGGATGCCATCGACAATGTTAAGTGCCTGGATGCCAAATGATCCTCTAGCTTTACTACTTTCAGGGTCACTGATCCAGAAACAGCACAGAATTCGGATCTGTATACTTGTTCTGTACCTATTCATAATCTCAGAAACAACAGAATCTGGAGTATCTATATGATAATTCAACTCGTGCTTCCTGAGCCCTGGTTCACACCTTGGAGTTTTTCAGCAGTTCGAAAAGCACTTTTAACTGCCCAACACAAGAAATCCCATGATTTTTCAATGGCCCTGGTTCACACCTGAGCAGGAAAACGCCAGACGCCTGAAAAGATACAGGAACTTCTTTGGGGAGTTAAAATCGCTTTTCCTTCCCATAGACTTCATTGGAAATGCCCAAAAACGCGCAACAGAAGCATGTTGCACATTTTCGTGAGCATTTTTACGCGTTTATACGCGTGTTCTTCCATTGCCCACAATGGTTTATGAGCTGCCAATCAAAACAAGCGTCTTCATGTACGCGCGTTAAAACGCCCATACAGATGTGCACAACACGCATAAATGCGAAAATAACCGCATGCCGCTAACGCGCGTACAAGCGCTCAGAAACGCTTTTTTTTTCAGTATGTCTGGCATAATAGCTCACTGTATACAGTTTCTTTGTGTGTTGCTAATTTTCTTACCTGGAGATCTGGCCAGTAACAGCACGATCTGTTCCAGGCAGGGGCCGTGGCCTCTCCGGTAGCAGCAGCGTTGTCAGCCTCCCCTGCAAGCTTCTTCATTTGGCCAATGAGATACTTATCTGCTAGACCTGATTGGCAGCCCAACAGCAAACTGGTCTAGTGCCTATAGGCACCCCAGTTGTTTACCGTAAAAGGTTTTTGTCTCCCTGAAGCTGCATTAGCATCAAGTCATGTGACCGATTTAGGTGCAAACAGTTCTCAGCGGCGTTCTTCTTTAACACTATCATGCACTGATTCTTGACCTCGGATCCTGCTTGCCTCCGGTAGATCACAACTAAGAAAGGTCCCAAGCACCTGGAATAGTTGGCTGCTATTCAAGGGACTCTCTCTCTCCGCATGAAGAAAGGAGAATTGTTCTGTCAGATTCACGCCAATTCATCAATGTGTTCACCTCCAGTTACACAGAACGATAAACACAAGCCATCCGCAGGCTCCTCACTTAACACCGAGCCTGCTAAAAATAGACGACTTCCTGCACCTGCCCACGCTGAAAAGTCTTTCCGCAGTGTGTCGCAAAACCCTGTTCGTACCAAAAAAAATATGAACACAAGGGGCACTGATCGTTCAAAATGCTATGACCAATGGCCAATGCACCGCGAAGAATTTCACACTACATAGTTGGCACGGCAGCGGACTTTATATATCGTGTTTCCCCAAAAATAAGACACTGTTTTATTATTATTTTTGCCCCCAAAAAAACACACTAGGTCTTATTTTCAGGGGATGTCTTATTTTTTTTTTAATGTGCAACAAAATGTACAACAATCTAAAGTTATTCATGTACAACAATCCAAAGTTATGTTCAAAGTTAGTAACCGGCGCTATAGAGGAAGTATCGGCTAATGCGACTGCTCCCTTCGTCGCCGCAGCCTTGCTTTCTACAGCGCCGGCTTCCTTTGCCATCAGGGACAGTGGTGCCAGCGGTACAGCAGAGGGGACATCAGACAGTGGACAGCGCGGTAAAGTACGGTACCATTACATTAAACAGTGCCTTCAGGGGGACAGAAGTTGGTGAGGTATGGTACTGGAGTGCTCCCTGTCACTGCGCTGGCCGGAGGGAGTCCCCTGTCATCCCCTTAATACAGTATGTCCCTGCAGGCTGATACCATCTCTCCTGCTCTTCAGGTTTCCCCTCACATGTCACCACCCAACTAGGTCTTATTTTCAGGGTAGGTCTAATATTACAGGGATCTTGAAAAATAGTGCCAGGTCTTACTTTCGGGGTAGGTCTTGTTTTCGGGGAAACAGGGTATTTAATTTTGACACTTAGCTTATTGTTATCCATTTAGCGCAGATTAGCTGTTGAAAAAAAAAATATGACCAATGGCCACCTACCAAAATTACCTTTGCAAAGGCCTTTCCACTGTGAAGTGAAATTTAAATTAAATCTAAACCCAACCAGTAAAATAACCTACTGGTGGAGAAAAGATTTCAGCACCAGGGGCGTAGGGGCTTCTTCACAGTTAGAGCGGTTAGGGTCTGGAATTCGCTGCCACAAGCAGTGGTATCAGCTGAGAGCGTGGAAACATTCAAAAAGCATTTGGACAATTTCCCCAGGGACCATAAGATATAAAGGGGTACAGATACCCGTAAATACATTGTAAAAAAAATAAGTAAAAAAAAAAAAAGGATCACACAAGGACCCATACGCACGCATACGCATGCAAATCCCATACATACACGCAATAATAGGTTGAACTCGATGGACCTGTGTCTTTATTCAACCTCAAATACTATGTAACTATGTAACATATGAGCATTAACATGATGATATCTTTAAATCTGCAGCTTTCATTAGGATAATGCCCGGTGATCCTGCCTTGAAGGAGGAACTTCATGGCACATGAACCCTTTAGGACAGTGGTTCTCAACCTGTGTAACCTCAGGACCCACATTTGTCCTTGGTCACCGAGTCGCGACCCAAGTTGCATTGCAATGGAACACATGGCATTGTGGTACCGTGCATTTGGGTTGGGGCGATTGAACTGTGGGCGGGAGATGCGTTTGGGGTGCCATTAAATTGAATGGCAAGGCAACGCACCTCCCATACCAGAAAGCAAAGTAGGTGCGATTGCGTGGTACACTGCGGTAATTCCACAGGGCTGTTCCATTAACGCACTGTACTGGTGTGAACAGGCCCTCAAAAACACAATCTTACGCACAACCACAGACACAATCTCACACACTCCAAGAATGTTTTACATTTTTTAAAGCTGCTGTGATGGAGCTCTATCCATATGTGCATTGCTTGTCCCTTGCACATCCTGTAGAGGTGCAGAGAGCCAGAATGTGACGTCACTCTGGTAGAACCAAGGCTTTAGGATACTGTATACAGCGCTCTAGCAAACGATTTGTCATCCAGGTTTAACATCTGCTATAGGCCAGCAAGCCCTGAATGAGATTCTACCTTCTTTCTGTATGTGACGGTTTCAAATGCTTTCTTGAATGGAGCAGGATATGGAATGTGACATAAACAAGCACTCCAGGCAATTGGCAGCGGAAGTCGGCGAATGTGTCAAACAACCACAAGGATGTTCCTCCTCTATGTCCTTTGCCAGGGGCATTGTATGCCAGCAAGTGAGAATACAGAAAGGACTTTTCTAGAATTGGCTATAAGATATGTGACATCCTACGCACCATGTGTCCAGGAATACTATTCTCCCCAGGGCCAGTTCCTCCCCTAAACAGATGCCCTCTATTCATAGAAGCAGCAAAGAAGAGTAATAAAACAAAAAGACCAAGTGGTCCATCAAGTCTGCCAATTTTTTTTGGGGGGGGTGGAGGCCAGTCTTGTTGTCCGAATTTAGATCTATGTTTGTACCAAGCATGCTTAACCACTTGCTGACCAGGTGTTTACACCCCCTTCCTGTCCAGGCCATTTTTCAGTATTCAGCGCTGCGGTACAATGACTGATATTTATTCCGTCATGCAACGCTGTACTGAAATTAATTTTATACCATTTTTTAGGGACACATAGAGCTTTCTTTTGGTGGTATTTAATCACCGCTGATTTTTTACTATATTAAGGAAAAGTAACTGAAAATATGGGGGGAAAATAAGGTTTTTTTTACATTGTGTTAGGAAACAATTATTATTACCCAATTTTTTGGTCAAATATAAAAGACGGGGTCACGTCGGGTAAATAGACACCAAACATGTCAATCTTTAAAATTGCGCGCGCCTGTGAAATCGCATAAAAACTACCATGCCTAAATTTGGCCCTAGGCGACGCTTTAAAAGCTTTTACTGCTCATCGGTTTAGTGTTATTAGTGATTGATGGCCCTAAAATGATTGCTCTCACTGCGACGTTCACGGTGATATGTAACATGTGCGGCGTAATGGGCGCAATCATTGTTTTCGTGTGTATGCGTTCCCGATACATGTTTGCATGTGTGTATGTATTTTTACAAAATGTTTTCTTCACTTAACTTTATTGTTATCACATAGGGGCTAAGAAACCCCCACTATGTGATAGCAAAGAGATGTGACAGGTCCTCTTTATGGAGACATCAGGGGTCTCCAAGATCCCTAATGTCACCTAGGGGCCCCCAAAGAAGCTGATGAAGCAGAGATCTGCTTCATCAGCTTCTCTCCAGCTTCTGAAGCTGGAGAGTGACACAAGAATGAGGAAGTGATGTAATATACATCGCTTCTGCAAACTGACAGCGGAGAGGGGACCGGAGGGAGATTGTGTATCGATCTCCCTCTCATCCCCTTTCAAAGAGCCACCATGCTGGTCCCGGGCTCGCGCTGGGCACAGCGGAGCCCGAGATAGCAGGAGGGGGAGCGCGGAGGGGGGGGGCGTACGGACCGGCACCTTATACAAGCGATCCGCCGGCTCTATAGCCGGCGGATCGCTTGTATGATTACAGGCATCGCTGCCTGTTTTTACATTTGGGCAGGTCTCTGCTCGCATGCGCGAGTGGGAGTGGCTGACGGGAAGTTTAAAAACGCCCGCTCAGATCTAGGAAGCTCCCGGCCTGCCATATTGGAACAACGGCCGGCCGGGAGGCAGTTGAATTAATTTACTGTTGATGGACTCACCACATCTACTGGAAATTTGTTCCAAGCACCAACTACTCTTTCTGTAAAATGATACTTCATGAGGTTAGTTCTGACTCTCCTCCTGCTAGTTTGAGGTCATGTCCCCGTGTCTTGATCTTAGCTAGGCATAGTGAAAAGAATGCCCCCCTGAACCTTATTCACACCCTCCATGTATTTAAAGGTTTCAGGCATGCCCCCCTCACCCTTATTTCCTCCAGACTGTACATGTTAGGTTCCTACAGGCTCTCCTGATATGTTTTATCCCTCAGACCTTTCACTTTTCTGTTGTCCATCTCTGGATTCTTTCTACCTCATCAATATCTTTATGTGAGTGAGGTCTGCAGAACTGGACATAGTATTCTAATTATGGTTAGGCTGCCCAGCAAGTGAGCAATTGGTTTTCATAGAAACACAAGAGCTGAGATGTCCTCTTCAACTTGGTGCATATACCCTGTAACCCCATAAGTTGCACCACAAGTGTTGTAGCAGTTGTGAAATATCTGTGAGTCTTGGTGGGCTGCAAAAAAAAAAGTGCCTGTTTTTAGTGTGCTGCGATGTGTTGGCATCCCATTTAAGAGGGTGGAGTTGCCTTAATCTAACACCAGGTAATGTGTGAATACTGTGCGTTACTGCCACAGACAGGGGTCCATATACTCTGAGAGAAAGAATATCCAGATGGTAAAGAAGTTTATTGGAGGCTGCATGGAGGCACAAAGGTCATAGAGGCACAGGGAGAATTTGAAGGCATAGGGGCCCCCTGGGTTGCACTTGGAGTCTGAAGGTGCAAAACACACTGGAGTCACTATATGACACAGGATGCTCTGAGGGGCACAGGGAGTCATGGGGTGCACTTGGAGTCACTGGATGACAAAGGATGATTTAGAGTGCACTTGGAGACATGAGGGTGCACAAAGCACACTGAATTCACTAGATGACGCAGAATGCTCTGGGGGTGCATATGGAGTCACGAGGTGCACTGGGAGTCACTAAATGGCACAGAATGCTCTGGGGTGCACAGGGCACATTGGAGTCACTAGATAGGATGCTCTGGGGTGCACATGGAGTCACAGGGGAACACAAGGTTGCACTTGGAGTGATAGATGACACAGGATACTCTGGGGTGCACTTGGAGTCACCGGATGACGCAGAGTGCACTGGAACACACTTGGGGACACAGGTGCCCACAGGGCACACTAGAGTCATTAGATGACACAAGATGCTATGGAGGGCACTGGAGTCACTGGGATGCACAAGAGATTGTGGCATGCATAAGGCACACTACAGCCAACAATGGCAGCTGAAGAAGAATTGAGACCGTAGAGAACCTGAAACAGGCATGGAGAACAGATAAGGTTATTGTAGCAGGGAGGGGGGGGGGTTTGACTGTGCATAGTGAAGCATTGCTTGAATACCTACATGTTGCCGAGCAATTTAACATGGCACCAATCAGGACAGCTGCCACCCACTGCGCTAGTGCTCTGGGTAAAATCTGAAAGTTCCGGTGGCTGCCTGCCAGAGAGCAGATGTGGCGCTGGATTCCAGGAGAGGTGAATGTGATGGTTACAGCAACGCATTGGGAGTGAATGGGCCCCAAGAGTAGTTTTGGTGTGGCGTGTTGTGTCCCAGTGGCTAACTACTGCTGCATGTAGTGCAAGTCTTATGTCCACGGATGGACCCACTAATGCACTCACTACACATTTATATTAATTTAATGCACACTAACATGCTACAACTTTTAAATATGCTGCTGCTAAAAATTATTGTAACAAAGCATAGTACGAGCTGTCTCTTTTTCCTGAGGTGTGCAGAGGGCGTGGCTCAGATTACCCCTCCTGCATATTCACAGTGCTCAGCAAGGGTGTTCCCAGAGCGGCACGATACCTGCAACTAGGAGATCTCGAGTAGCATGATCCCCGATGTTCTCCAGATCTTTCCCCACATTCCAAGGCGTCATATTTTACAATTTTGATTGGAGTGCACTTTTACCTATCCGCCCACATAATAATGATACAGGTAATCTGCTGACCAAACAAGACTAAAATAACTTTCCTAACTATATCATATCTTTGCTGTAGGTAAAAGAGAAAAAAAAAAGCCGATGCCAATCTTTCAGCTCATAGCAAGTCAAGTAACCATGACAAGCCGCTGACAAATGAACTGTCACTCTCCTCGACACGTTTCCCCATCTCTCAGTTCTTCCCCCCGCGACTTTTGTCTCTCTTTCGGCTTATCCCGCTGTGTGCTCACAAAGGTCACCCAAAGCTTACACAAACTTCCGCAACACTTAGCAATCTTCCTGCGGGAACGTGTGGAGACCTGCACCGTGTGATAAAACCACTTTCATCGCTTTTTTTTTTTATCAGCAAACGTTTACAGCAAAATACAGGGAGCTGATTAAAGGTTCTGGTCTTTACGCACAATTAACCAAAGTTTTTAAAGGGAAGAGTAAACAATAAGATAAAGATTATTTCCTTAAAGTGTATATATCGGGGGTAGGCAACCTTGGAACTCCAGCTGCTCCAAATCCCATCTTGCCTAGGCCTTTGGGAGTCATGCCTGTGGCTGTCAGAGTCTTGCAGTGCCGCATGGGAGTTGTAGTTCCACAACAGCTGGAGGGCTGAGGTTGCCTACCCCTGACATATACAGTCAAAAATAGTTTTGTCCAGTTTTGGATAGAGTAGTGAAGAGCTAAAACATCTATCAATGTATTTTTTTGCTGTCTTTCTCCCATTGGGGAGATTTCCTTTCACTTAAGCACTTTTCACATGAGCGGCCCAATCGGGCCCGACTGTCAGTTTTTCCCCCACACCCAATTGAATGCTCTATGAAAGTCTATGGGCGGCCATGTGTTTTTTCACCTGGTTAGCCCCGGCTCCAGCTAGGTCTGGAAAAACAAACAGATCAGAGATCCGTTTCGCGGGACCGGGGATAATCTAATGTAAATGGACACATGTCCGTTTACATCAGATTCCTCATAGACCGGCATGGTGTCCGGCAGTTTCATTTTTTTCCTCTATTGCAAGATGGAGGAAAAAACTGTTTGGACATGGATGTCATAGAGGTGACATCCGCTCCGTACTGCTGTGATCCGGAGAGGATCTGTTGATGGATCCTGACACGTTCCTCTGAAAAGGGCCTTACTGTCCCTGAGATGCAACAGTACAGGATTCCTTTAAAGCTGACCACCTGGCAAACATCTAAATATACAAAGTTGAAGTATATATATGAGTAGGGATTCACCGATACCGATACTAGTATCGGTGCCGATGCGAGTATTCGCCCAAATGCTCTGATGCTTAGCCCGATACTGCTTGTATCAGGAAGACAGGCAGAGCGTCATTACCCGCTACCCGGCTTCCATGTTCTCTCGTCACATCAGGAAGCCGGGCAGCGTGTAACGACTCACTGCCCGGCTTCCTGATTGGCCGGGGAGCCGGCTTCATGCTCTCTCCTCACATCAGGAAGCCGGGCAGCGTGTAACCATGCGGCGCCCGGGCCTCCTGTTTGGCCGGGAAGCCGCCTTCATGCTCCCTCGTCACCTCATGACGAGGGAGCATATAGCCGGCTTCCCGGGCAATCAGGAAGCCGAGCATCGCGTCATTACATGGCGCCGGCTTCCTGATTGGCCAGAAAGCTGGCTCCATGCTTTCCCGTCACCTAGTAACGGGAAGAATGGGGACGGCTTCCCTGCTAATCAGGAAGCCAGCTGGCTTCCTGAAAGGGACTTCCGGTACTCGGTATTTGGTATCGGCGAGTACCGGAAAAAAATATATCGGTACTCGATACGGAAATACCGGTATTGGTGCATCCCTAAATATGAGTGCAGTTTTACTTGTAAAAGAATTTGTATTTCTATCCATCCAGACCTGAGATTGACTCAGCCCTGGCAGAAAGGACAGCCAGCCTGGTGACCTGACCTTCCTCTACTACAGTTACGCAATACTGTCTGGTCATCTCCCTACCCCCTGGCCTATAATTGGACAGTGTAGAAGCAGAGAGCAGAATGATGGAATCAGAACGGTCTCCTATCAGTATGCTAAATGCCAGTATATTTGCATGCAACATCCCTGTATGGCTCCAAGTGGAATCCCTTCCTCTCCCAGTTAGAGTTTTCTTGGGCAGAGAACAAGGAGCTGATACCGAATCAAATGTAGACACTTACACTGCTAAAGAAAACTTTGAGGCTCTGCTTGAGCAACCATCATGCTCACTAAATAGGGGTTCAGCTTCACATGGAAAGCACGACGAAGGTCATTCTTTTCCGCATATAAGTTTTAGGGCTTGCAGATCACATTTATTCCTACAGCAACTGGGGCAGCAGAACAGATTCCCACACAGGGATATTCAGCAAAATACAGGAAACTCAATGTTTAGCCTTGTGGCTATGTCTCTCGCCACCTGTTCATAGGCACCAGACATCTGCTAGGCCAGCTCTCTGTCTGCCGCTTCCCCGGTCACAGACCTTTTCCCATCAGCCATGGACAAGTGTGAACACCTACCACCGGTATGTTTGACTTTCATGTTAGATCACCAACACCTGGTTGAACAGGACACCAGCCTTCCTCTTCTATTCCTGGGTCAAAACATCTGTCCTCCATTGGGTTACCTATTCCAGGCTGTCAGACGCTCTTTACCTAGAAAAACCTGTTCTCCCACAGCCACCCTTCACATCTATCTACACTAGACTACCCTGTGCCCTTGTGACACTTGGACACATAGCATAGACCATAAGGCTAATACCTTAGCACTGGCCAGGTACTGGGCACTGGAAATTAAAAAAAACTTGAAATGTGGAAGCAGGGTCCAAAAAAAAAACACCAAGCAGAGGTCAAAGGTAATTAGTATTGCAGGTGATCTAGATGCAGTTGACTTTTTCCCAATTACTGATGGGGGAAAGATCCACCTGCGTGCCTCTCTGTGGAGGAAAGCAAAACAAATGGCAAACGCACTCATCAATTTGTTACCAGCTTTAAGCAAGGTGCACATGGAAGGGCCTAATACAGTACAAACAGCAAAACGTTTGTGCGTCCCTGTGCCTTTAAGGGAGGTTGGGCTTCCTCCTGACAAACCTGCACCCAATTTGATCTTTTGCCATATGTGCTCCAAGATGGAGACTCTCATGGGTTAGAGTTAGGACCGCACTATATATAGGTGCCTTGGCGCGGCGGTGTGGCTTTCACATTTTCTGCATAAGACGTGTATCTAAACCTCTGTTTTTGACCTTAAGTTTTTTTGCATGCTGGCTGGCGAGTGTGCTGGGAAAACGTTTAGAGTGCAACTGACTGGCGCAGACTTTGTGGAGGTGGATGGACCAGGGGAAAAAAAAAAGGTCCTCAGGTACAGCTTCCTCTCCAGCAAAGGAGAACAGTGAGCAGCACAGTGCTGACATCACCAAATCACACAACAAGTCTGGGGAGACTAACAGTCAGGGGCAGCAGTGCCTTACAGGATCTCACCCTGCAGATATACTAGCTATGGGTTTCAAAGTACGAGTGTACGAGTAAGAGTGACTAGGCACAGGAAGTGCAATTCTTTTTTTTTTTCTTGGAGGAATTTACAAGACAAATGGCAGATTTTTCGGGATAATGTTTAGGCACAATTAATATTCATAGATGTTCCCTATAACATAGTAAATCTTTACTTTCAGGTTTTATTTAAAGCGGTATTAAACTCCCTTTTTTTAATAATGACTTCAGATCAAACAAACATCCCAAGAAAGTGTTTTTTTACATTGTTGCCCAAGCTCAGCTTTCCTGAACTTCCTGTCCAGTACAAGATCAGAAGGGACAGAGCAGATCCCAGCAGCTGTCCATCTACTAGCATTGAGAAGGTAGGAGGGGGTGCGGGGAGCAGGAGAGTGTCATGTCTTGCTGTGTCTATGTGATTGGGGAGACACACGCAGCTTATTAGCACACATAAGGGTGGCTCCATCGGACCCTGCAAAGAAAAGGAGCCACCCTACAACAGGATATCAGGGCCAGTGCTCAGGGGACCAGCTGAATCTGCAGGAAACTAAAACTTTCAAACATTACAAAGGGCAAACATCAAGTCATAACTTGGAAGATTGCACAGGGCTTATGCTGTCTGTTATTGGTAGCTAAACATAACAGTGAAGAGGTGAAAGGAAGGCGAGTATGTGCGGCTGGTGGGGACAGCATTAAAGGAGAACTATGAGATAAGTGATTTTCCCTCATCCTCATAGTTCGAGCCGACGTGTGACAATGAGACTGTCACAGGTTGGCTCAATAGATCGGGAAGTGAACGGGGGAAGGGGCGGGCACAGCTTTGCCCTGCCTCTAGAAATGCAGAGCCAGCTGTCACTCCCGCAGCTGGGTAGATCCAGACATGATTGTCAGGATCTGTCCCGGGTGTGGCGGTCTCAGTATAACGCGAGCTGTAGCTCGCGATATATTGAGCTTTGGGTTAGGGGAGGATGCTAGTATTTGTCCTCCCCTGACGCTGAAGAGAACTATGGGGAAAAAACACTCACTCCATAGTTCTCCTTTAAAGTGAACCTGCTTTTCCGCCCTGCATAAGCAAAGTACAGGTTTGCTTTCAATGCTTAAAAAAGGAAAAACAAAATGAAACTGACCCAAAATGACTATGGCTTCCCTTCAAACTGGACCGAACATGCATTTGCCATTTGTTTAATCATGCTCAGTCTTCAGCACTATCCCTCTAGCTGCTCATTAATACCACTTAGGAGAAAAGAGAAGGAAAAAAAAATTAAATCAAACTAAAATGAGAACATATGAAGGAAAAAAAACTTAAGAGAACCCGCAAAAAGAAACTAATGAGAACACATGAAGGAAAAAGCAAAAACAGGAAAGTTGACCGATGTACCGGACCGAATTTACAATTAAGGAACCCACAAAAAAAAAAAAAGATGGGAACACACGAAGGGAAAAACAAAAGCAGAAAAGGTTGACCAACATGGCTGTGGCGGATTAAAAATAAGTAAAAGCAGAAAAGAATCAGGGCAGGTTCCCACCATTATTTGGACCACATCTGGAACATGGTGCATTGCATTTTGCCGCATTTTTGCTCCCATATTACCGCGTTCCGGAGCTGGGTTTTTTTTCTTGTTTCTTAAGCTTAAAATGGGCTTTCAGGTGCGTTCCAGTGTGTTTGCATGCGTTTTTTTATGTGTTTCCATGCGTTCCAGTGCATGCCAGACCAGACAAAATGAGGAGTGCAGGGCCCATTCACACCACATCCAGATCATCTCCAGACCAGACCAGGTTGTTTCTGGACCCAAAATACATCCTAATGTATCCCTATGCCATTTCTGGCCTCTGGTAACACCAGCGCAGTCTGTTCCAGATCAGAACAATATTGCAGGTCTCACTTTGTCTGGTCTGGAATACACGGGAACGCATGGAAACGCATACAAATGCACTGAAACACACCTAAAAGCCCATTTTGAGCTAAAAAGAAAATCAAATGCTCCGAAACACGGCACAATTGTAGTAAAATTGCTGTAAAAATGCTGGTCTGGTCAGGAACGGACTGCGCTGGTGCGAACAGAGGCCAGAAATAACATAGGCAGTGGCGTCATAAGGGGGGTGCGGCCCGCACCCGGATGACACCATTAGAGGGGTGACACCAAAATGACTGACAGTCATTTTGGTGTCACCCCCCTCTGAAAAGTCGGGCGCTTGGTCATGGACCGAACGCCCGACAGTATCAGGAGAGAGGAGGGGACCCGGCGGCATACCTTATCCCGCCGTGTGACTGTCCCCTCCTCTCTCTGCCGGCGTCCATCACCAAGATGGCCGCCGACAAGTATCAGAAGACTGCCGCGCGTGCGTGATGACGTCATTGCGCGTGCACAGTGACGTCTCGGCGGGGTGACACTCGGTTACCGCTCCGGGTGTCACCCAGCCTCGGGACGCCCCTGAGCATAGGGATACATTAGGATGCACTTTGGGTTCAGAAACAATTTGGTCTGGTCAGGAACGGCCTGCGCTGGTGTGAACAGAGGCCAAAAGTAGCATAGGGATACATTAGGATGCATTTTGGGTCCGGAAACAATCTGGTCTGGAGATGATCTGGATGTGGTGTGAATAGGCCCTCAGGCAGCTCTTCCTGTGAGGTCAAAACTACTGATGACGTATCTAAGTGGACAAATCGCATTCTTCAGGTGGAGGAATAAGTAAAGCATGAAGCATAGAAATAAACTGGACAAGCAATGAAAGGCATGCAAAGAAACCCACATGTCATCAAAAAATAAGCGTCTGTCATCAAAAAATAAGCGTAAGCGCATCAAAGACAAAAAGCTGTGAGGTGGTGAGGAGTCACTCAAAAGCGGCACTTAGCAGACGGAGGTGAAAACAAAAACTCGTCAAAACCTAAAAGTTGAAGAAAACACAGCCCTAGGACCTAACGCTCCGGGTCACGGGTTAGTTGTGCGCCACACAGGTCACGGCTGACATGGAATAGGAAAAGGAAAGGTTCTAAAAAGGTAAATTGAGTGCTAGTTATTATGATACGTGCAAATTTCAGAACAATAATCCTTTCTAGGGAAATTTTTTGACATTTATAGTGTTGCCTCGTCTCAAACAGCAATGAATATAAGGAAGAATTTCCTAAAGGAAAGTAGATCTGAGCCCAATGACTAAAAACTTATCAACGTGCAACTGAAGCCCATACAGCAGCCGAGCGGCTCAGCTGAGCCGAAGGCATATGCTTCGGCTCGACTGAGCTAAAGTGGCAGCTGAAGCAGGGAGAAAGGCCTGCCGAAGGCCGGCCGTAAGCCCCGCAAATGACAGCTGGGCGGAGCCAGCCGTGAGTTGACTGCTGGCTCCGCCCAGTTGTAATGACAGATCAGCGTTCCCAACTGACCAGGGGATGCTGATCTGTCATTAAACATGAACAACTAGGCGGAGCCGACCGCGATATCACGGCCGGCTTTGCCCAGTTGTTATTTATTGGCCGGGACCTGCTAGAAGACGCTAGCAGGTTCTGGCCAATAGGAAACAGTTGGGTGGAGCTAGTTGTCACTGCTAGCTCCGTCTGATTGTTTTTTATTTTTCTTTTATTTAAAATATTTTTCTTTTATTTTTAATTTTCCTATTTTGGATCATTTTTTAAATAATTTCTTAACTTTTTGTTTTTATTTTCACTCTTTTCGCTTATTTGCTATTCTGCTCGGTACCACGGAGGTGTATGGGATGTGTATAGGCTGCTCAGCTCCTAAGGATGCCCTGCAAGGTGCAGGTTCCTCAGATTGGAAAATTCTTCAAATGTGTGATGAGGAGGAGTGCCTTGAGTAAATAGTCATAAGCCTCGTTTGGTTCCAGACTTTAGGGGCAATCAGGGGGGGGAAAAAATAGGAGTATAGCCAACGTGTTTCAGGGAATTTTGGATTCCCTTTCTTCAGGGCCCTTAAAGTTTGGGTCGACAACTGAGGCCAAAACGAGATAATACCAGCACTATTCAATCCAAAGCCCTGGAAGTGACCTTCCACGTGGACCCATGACATACCTCAAGAAGGAAAGGTTCTGAAGAACAAGTCCAAAATCCCCTGAAATGCATCGGCTGTATCCTTTATACCAATTGCCAATAAAGTCTGGAACCAAACTTATGTGTATGACTACACCGCCATCAAAGTGCAGGTGACAACGGGAGGGTGTTATGAAAATAAGTATGAGCAGCAGAGAAGGCAACTTATTAAGCACAACGGTTACATAGTTACATAGTTACATAGTATTTGGGGTTGAATAAAGACATACGTCCATCAAGTCCAACCCATATAGGTCCACGCATCATCTCATTCTTAGGACTACTTGTATCCCTGAATATTACGGTCCCTCAATATTCCTAAGCAGTTCTTTTCCCTGAATGAGTAAAATACAGCTTTGATTAGCAGGGTGGTCAGGATGGAGATGATATTTCGATAAACAGAACCTGTACCATGGAAGCTGTTCCAAAGCTGACAAAAAAGGACTAATCACCCATATTACCTATAGGCCAGTGATGGCCAACCTACGGCCCTCCAGCTGTGGTGGAACCACAAATCCCATGAGGCTTTGCAAGATTCTCACAGCCACAGACATGACTCCCGGGGAGAGATGCTTCATGGGATTTGTAGTTTCACCACAGCTGGAGGGCCGGAGTTTGGCCATCCCTGCTATAGGCTGATCTTTTCACTGTTACTTAATCGTTCTACAGTGTGCCTCTCTGTGTTAAGGTGGCCATCTTGTTAGAGGCAGGACTTGCTTTCTCATGTCAGAAATGCCCCCCCCCTAATGAATGGTATTTAAGAACCAACAGAAGAGGTGGAGGAAGCACAGATGCACAGAATAAATGAAGAAGAAGCAGGGAGATCCTTGCAATGTAGGTCCTCATCTACAGCTTCCTCTCCAGCAAGGAGAGCAATGATCAGCACAGTAGTGACGTCGCTAAATCTCACTCCAAATCTGGTGACACTAGCAGACAGAGGCAGCAATGCCTTAGATGATCTTACACTGCACATATACTGCTTTGAGGCTCAAGGTACAGGAGTGCCTAGGCACATGCAGTGCACTGCTATACTTAGGAGTCATTTTAGACAAGAGGTTGTTCAGGGTACTGCTTAGGCACAATTAACATATCTAATATTCCCTATAAAATAGAAAATCCTCACTTTTTGAGTTAAGGTCTATTATTATTATTATTATACAGGATTTATGTCACGCCAACAGTGTGCGCAGCACTTTACAATATAAGGAAGACATTACAATCACAATACAATTCAAGACAAGATGGTAAGGAGGGCCCTGCCCTTGAGGGCTTACAATCTAAAGGGAGGGGAGGGGCAGGCCCGGCGCTCCCGCAAGGCAAGTCAGGCGGCCGCCTTACTGCGCTGCAGGGTGAGAGGCCCTGGGGAGGGGCCAGTGAGACATGAAGAGGTAGCTGTGTATGCTGGAAGTGAGAAAATATCCTTCTGCTGAGAATTACTCTGGTCACAAATGCAAAACACCCTCTCAGCCTGGAAGGTGTTAACTGCCCCAACAATATTTATCAATACAGAATTTCTTTCGGGTTTAACGAGCTCATAATAAAGCAGCGACCTCATGGCTCTACTCCCACTCTCTATCGGTTTCATCAAGCTCACACCATTAAATAGTTAATTGGAACACACATCCCTGTTAACAACCTATAATAACATAATAAAAAGACACGCTTACCTTTAATAATTGACTCAGCTGCGTATAAATCTCGCTTGTAGGTCACCTAGCGAATAAAGGCAAGCCGTTAATTACAGCACAGGAAGGGATTATATGCCAATAAAGTGAATGCCCAGAGCAGCCCTCTCTATTGGCCTCAATACCAATAATTCATTCAATCTGCCATTTATCCAAGCACCGGCACGACGCTCGCCGTTCATCAGAAGGGGGCAGCCTAGAGGAAGAACACAAGTCCCAAACAGTCCCTGTATAATATCGTTATATCTTAGAAACCCTTCAAGCATTCCTGTGCAATGTATTTCAATCGGTTTTTTTTAGGTTTCTGAGTTAAAATGATCAAACTAATAGAAATAAACTTGTTAATATGTGTTTAACAAACATTTTACTATGTATAGCTTGTAATTAACATGCGATATACATAATAAACAATGTAATATAGACAGAGGCAGCCATAATTGCTCATTGCATGCTTAGTCTATGCTTTCTGCTCTGCGATGCTGCATAATGGTTGCGCTTTGTTCTGCTCCCACACAGAGCAAGTCTATAAATCAGCCTAATCCAGCCTTTTTTTTCAATGGAAGAACCCTTGAAATAACTTTCATGTTTTGGGGAACCCCTGGTAATAATTACTGTATCTACAACTCATGGCACATTAATGAGAACAGTAAGTCAGTTGAGGCGTGTCCCCTTATATCGGTGGTGTGTGAAGTGCCGCCTTTCATCGGTGGTCGGTGAAATCCTCCCGTACATAAATAATCAGTGAAGACAGGCTCCCTTAGATTAATAATCAGTGGGAGAAGGACCCCCTAACATTGGTGTTGATTAGGAGAAGGGCCCCATCACAAGGGGGAAGTCAGTGTACTCAGTGGATGAATGCTCCTTACATTGGCAGTGAGTGAGAAGTATGCTCCTTAAATTGGAGGTCAGTGGGAAGAATGCTCCTTACATTGGTGGTCAGTGGGAAGAATGCTCCTTACATTGGAGGTCACTGGGAAGAATGCTCCTTACATTGGTGGCCACTGGGAAGAATGCTCCTTAAATTGGAGGTCACTGGGAAGAATGCTCCTTACATTGGTGGTCAGTGGGAAGAATGCTCCTTACATTGGTAGCCACTGGGAAGAATGCTCCTTACATTGGTGGTCACTGGGAAGAATGCTCCTTACATTGGTGGTCACTGGGAAGAAGGCTCCTTAAATTGGAGGTCACTGGGAAGAATGCTCCTTACATTGGAGGTCACTGGGAAGAATGCTGGTGGCCACTGGTAAGAATGCTCCGTAAATTGGAGGTCACTGGGAAGAATGCTCCTTACATTGGTGGTCAGTGGGAAGAATGCTCCTTACATTGGCAGTCAGTGAGAAGAATGCTCCTTAAATTGGAGGTCAGTGGGAAGAATGCTCCTTACATTGGTGGTCAGTGGGAAGAATGCTCCTTACATTGGAGGTCACTGGGAAGAATGCTCCTTACATTGGTGGCCACTGGGAAGAATGCTCCTTAAATTGGAGGTCACTGGGAAGAATGCTCCTTACATTGGTGGTCAGTGGGAAGAATGCTCCTTACATTGGTAGCCACTGGGAAGAATGCTCCTTACATTGGTGGTCACTGGGAAGAAGGCTCCTTAAATTGGAGGTCACTGGGAAGAATGCTCCTTACATTGGAGGTCACTGGGAAGAATGCTCCTTACATTGGTGGTCACTGGGAAGAATGCTCCTTACATTGGGGGTCCGTGAGAAAAATGCTCCTTACATTGGTAATCAGTGGGAAGAAAACTCCTTGCATTGGTGATCAATGGGACGAACGCTCCCTACATTGGTGGTCAGTGGGGAGAATGTTCCTCGTACAGATAGCTAAAAAGATAATTGTGGTTACTAAATTGAGAGTCAGAAATCATTCATTGCTCAAGAAACCCCTCGCACTTCCCTGGAGGAACCCTGGTTAAGAAAAGGCTGCCCTAGCCACTAAAAACAAGGCACCGACTGCTTTAGTGAACCTTTCAGTAACCCTACAAGTCTGCAAATATGAATAATTAGCATATCAAAATATACAGCAACAATATAATGTAGTTTCATAACAGCTGTAAAGCCAAGGTTGCCTACCCCTGTGCAAGTGGCAGCTTAAACCACAGGTACACGTTATCTCAGATGAATGCTTGACAAGAACCAAAAGAGGCATTTGTTGCATAAAACTGTACTCAAGCAGAGCACACACAGAAAGCTGCAAAATTTCCAACCGGTTTCACAGTGGTTAGCGCTTACTCACGAAGTCGCATTTGAAACACGTTAGTGGTTTTGCAGCATTCTGCATGTACCCCACTTGCAATACAGGATTTATGCAGAAAATGCTGGTTTGGTGCCACCATTAGTTTTTGCATTGAAAGCAAAGTGTACAAGACCCAGAATTTAGGATAGACAGACCTAGCAGACCAAATGCAGCCTCGCCTTATCCTACTTCTCCGTGGTGGTCGTTTGTAAAACATTCACCACAAAATGTGTAACTGCTTAAACCTTACACCTAAACAAATCATCTGCCCAATTAGTGTTTGTAGACCTTCTACAAACTGAGCTCAGTCTGGTGCTCCAGGCAGCAGCGGCTGCCTGCTGGCTGAACGGCCGTGTGTTTGCAGAAGTTAAGTGTAACTCAAACATTTAATGTGAGGTCACCTCCACCAACGTCATATTTACCTTCCACAGGTCGGGGGGTCCTTCCACTAACTTCGCTCTGACTTTACTGTACTCCAGGGCCAAATGTAAGCACTCCGTGCCAAAATCCAGGTCGTAGTCAGTGCACTGTTGGCAGAAAACAAACACAAATGTCTTAAGCAGCTGAAAAAAAGTGATCAGTTACCCTAAAGAGACCCAGTCACATTGCCCATTCAAGGGAGAGGGACAAAGTCTTTTGCTGGCCGATCCCTGACCCACTGACCAAGAAAGCGCTGTCCCCGCCACAACCTCCTGCCATGGTGTAGTGCTTGGCCTTGAGCGGGCAATCGCCAGGTCCAAACACTGCAGCATAATGACGAGGAGGAGGTCATCGACCTTGTGCAACACCATTTGGCATGAAGCTTACACACTTGTCTCCGATGGAGGAGCAGAGTCGGGTAGGAGAGGGTAGGTGGGTGGGGGTTCAGCTAGCAAAAGACTTGTTCACTCCCTACTGAGTGGGCAAGAGAAAAAGTCTCTTTCAAGGGAAGCTATAGAACATTAAGCACATGAGTAATTATAATGTTTGCCTTGAATTGTGAAATGATATTCATATTTGTATATACTCTTATTATGACGGCTGTCAAACAAACAAATATCAAGT
>NW_017306568.1:1416168-1422069 GCF_000935625.1 Nanorana parkeri
CACTGCAATCGCTCAGTCACCTAGATCAAAAGCTTACAAGATAAAACCTCAGAGACAGCATTGTTTTCAATCAGTAAGACCTGGCCCACAGAGAGCACTGAAAGAGAGATGCAGTGGAGCACAACGACGCAGGGAGCACAACGACGCAGGGAGCACAACGACGCATATATAATTAACTAATATGGCTGTGCTTGTGGCATGGATTATGTTCAGGTGAAGAGAACTGTTTATGTCACACAAGCCAACCTTGTGGTAACAGTTTGGTGAAGGCCCCTTTTCTGTTCCTACATGACGGTCCACTGTACAAAGCCTGCTCCATAAAGACATGAACTCAAGTGGCCTGCACAGAGCCCTGACCTCTACCCTACTGAACACTTCTGTGATGAATTGGAATACAGATTGTGAGACAGGTCTTCTCATCCAACATGAGTACCTGTAATGGTAAAATGGCGGTAAAATGCAAAGACCCCATCTCTTAAGACGGACTGTAGTGCGCATACGCGCACAACCGAAAGTGCGTGGGAAGACGCGCAAAAGGCAGGCGCACAGGAAATTACATCTTACCTCATAGGTGGCTATGTAAGAACGAGCCTAAGATCACAACATTGCTGATGGCCTTATTAGCTAGTGCTTCCTGTTTTCTGCTTCCTGTTGATTTGCCTGTGACCTGTTTTGACCTGGATTGTCTTGGACCATTCTGCTGCCTGCCCCTGAACTCGGCCTGTTTCCTGGACTTCGCTCTTGCCTTCTGATTCGGTACCTTGCTGCCCGGCTGGCTCTGATCCTTGGCTTCCTGGACCACAATTCCTGTCTCCCAAATCTGTTCCCACGCTGCCCGCCCGGTTGTGACCTTTGGCCTGCTGACTTCGCTATAATACGTCTCCTGCACGGTGTCTTCTTCCATCCGTGGCGCTTATGCTCCTCGCTGTCCTGCAGCCTTCTGTTCCAACTCCAGGGGTTGCAGGACACGATCCGCAAGAGAAGCCTCCTCGTCTTCCGGTCTCTGCCTCAGGTACGTGATAGTACCTGACCTCACAAATGTTATTTTGGCTATATTCCCACAAACACCCCCCAATAATGTCTACCAGCCCACCGTCTTGGAACTAGTGCCTGCCCATAGTGAGTATAAAAAGCATATCTGTATGTAAAATACAGCAACACATACTTAGCCCTCATTCACACGGGCCTCCTGTGTTTTATTTAAAGCTGAAGTTTAAATGTACATTTTTCCTTCCCTGGTTTCTCGTTGTCCCCCCCCCGGTCATAAACATGCTAATGAAATGACTGAATAAAACTTTTCCAGTTTCATTACATGTTATTTTTTAACCCAGTGATGTCCTCACTGGGTCTCTGTGCTTCCCATGGCTGGTGGGAGGGGTTGGCAGGGTGCTGTATAAAGCTTCCTGAAAACATGAAGCCCACATGTGATGCTGAGCCTCCATGATTGAAAAAACAGAAATCCAATGGGTGAAAGGGGTGGACCGTGGACAGTAAAGCTGGGAAGGAAAGTGCTTGATAATGTTTGACGTCCTCCAGCCAGGAAATTGTCTTGGACCATTCTGCTGCCTGCCCCTGAACTCGGCCTGTTTCCTGGACTTCGCTCTTGCCTTCTGATTCGGTACCTTGCTGCCCGGCTGGCTCTGATCCTTGGCTTCCTGGACCACAATTCCTGTCTCCCAAATCTGTTCCCACGCTGCCCGCCCGGTTGTGACCTTTGGCCTGCTGACTTCGCTATAATACGTCTCCTGCACGGTGTCTTCTTCCATCCGTGGCGCTTATGCTCCTCGCTGTCCTGCAGCCTTCTGTTCCAACTCCAGGGGTTGCAGGACACGATCCGCAAGAGAAGCCTCCTCGTCTTCCGGTCTCTGCCTCAGGTACGTGATAGTACCTGACCTCACAAATGTTATTTTGGCTATATTCCCACAAACACCCCCCAATAATGTCTACCAGCCCACCGTCTTGGAACTAGTGCCTGCCCATAGTGAGTATAAAAAGCATATCTGTATGTAAAATACAGCAACACATACTTAGCCCTCATTCACACGGGCCTCCTGTGTTTTATTTAAAGCTGAAGTTTAAATGTACATTTTTCCTTCCCTGGTTTCTCGTTGTCCCCCCCCCGGTCATAAACATGCTAATGAAATGACTGAATAAAACTTTTCCAGTTTCATTACATGTTATTTTTTAACCCAGTGATGTCCTCACTGGGTCTCTGTGCTTCCCATGGCTGGTGGGAGGGGTTGGCAGGGTGCTGTATAAAGCTTCCTGAAAACATGAAGCCCACATGTGATGCTGAGCCTCCATGATTGAAAAAACAGAAATCCAATGGGTGAAAGGGGTGGACCGTGGACAGTAAAGCTGGGAAGGAAAGTGCTTGATAATGTTTGACGTCCTCCAGCCAGGAAATGAGGTGGGCTTAATCTGAAGTGCTGCGGCTTCTAATGCAGCTTGTGAGTAGCTCACAATGAAACCAGAGAAAGCAATTTCAGT
Source organism: Nanorana parkeri (assembly GCF_000935625.1). Lineage (NCBI taxonomy): Eukaryota > Metazoa > Chordata > Amphibia > Anura > Dicroglossidae > Nanorana > Nanorana parkeri. The sequence continues at coordinate 1,418,659 of NW_017306568.1, forward strand.
CCAGAAGCCAGTACAACTGTGCAAGACTGAAAGAAAGGTCTGAGTTCAGCTTGATCTGGGAATTATAATACACCCCCAGGGACGTGCGGTCAGGGGAGGCAGGTGGGGCTGAACCTCACCTAGTATTATGAAGAAAAAAGGTGTCAGCTTCAAGTCTGAAGCTGACAGCTTTTTCTCCATTCAGATCGGCTTCTAGCAGATTACACAGCAGAGAAATCCTCCCCGCTGTGTAACCTGTCATGGACGGAGCGCTGCCTGTTGATTACAGGCGGCGCTGCATCCGGCTTTTGACAGGTAGGTTACACAGCAGCGGGCTTCCCCACTGCTTGTGTAACCTAACTTGGTGAGGCAAGAGCTGTCACAGCCTCTACTCTGTGTTAGAGGCGTGAGCTCTGTGGATGGCTTGGACCAATAGCAAAGCGTCATTGGCCCAAGCTGTCCAATCAAAAAAAAGAACCCAATGAGGCCATCGATCTCGATGCCTCAGCAGTGACGAGCAAGTGAGGGACATGGAGGCTCCTCCCGTCTCCTCCCCTCACAGCTTGGTTAACAAGCTGGGGCTTCGCCTGGATGGGGTGGAGCTTCGTCGGGATGGGGCGGAGCTTTGGTGGAATGGAGCAGAGTTTCGGTGGGCTGGGGGATGCCTCACCCAGCACAGAAGGCATGGCACGTCACTGATGCACCCACAGACATTAGAGAATATTCATGCAATCTGAACAGCTATAGCTGGATTGGACAACAAAGTTATGTCTGTAAGCCTTCCCCAACACCCTGGAAGACATCCCCAGGCCAAGGGGAATTAAGTGATTGGTCAGGCTGAATTTACCCAACCAATCATTATTAATTCAATCAATCACCCAAGTGCTCCCCTGTCCTACCACCATAGGGCAAGACTGCCTGTTTGCACAAGGCAAATGTACGTTCATAAGAAACACCATTTCATGGCCGCATCGTACAACTGGGTGGACAACGTTGCATTCCATGGAGTTGAAACAACTTTCATTTTCTTAAACCAAAAAAGCAAATCATTATATAAAATAATGTACTTAGCATATTACCATAAATGTCTGCCGGTATCTAAATAGAACATTTTATTTTGAAAAGTCCATGTTCTACACAGCACACAGAGCGATCATGATATGTAAAGACCAGCAGCAACCCCCCCCTCCCCATGTCCAATAACATTTAAACATTAATCATGGTTTATGGCTGGGGATTTGCGCACTGATCACACTGCTCCCTCTGCCTTAATAAGGGAAGTCAGTATAAGTCATGGATGTATTTCGAATTTGTCTGCCAGGATGTGAAGTGGGACAAGCACAATGCTCCCTTCCTCCAGGCTACGGAGCCACAAATTTACTCAAATGCTTTCAATTTTCCGTATTTACGAGCAAAGAAAATTGCTGCAATTTCTGCAGATTGCTATCCTTTTGGCAGCTTTGTAGATGGGTGTTTACGGGAAGCGCTACTTTAAGGGTAATGGAATATAAAAGGTATGACAAACTTAAATGGGATGCAACCCTAATGCAAAAATATGTCATAGTCGGGTAAACCAATATGACCATTTTATCAATTTGTATGAAATATAAATGATAACGTTGCAATTCCCCATTGTTTTTTTCTTTGAATCCAATAAACTTTATTTCAAGCAGATTTACATCAAGCAGATTTACAAAGCTATAGTATTGCACATTACTCTCCACAAGTCTCTCTCCTAGTCCTCTGAAATTTGTCCCCAATCGGGGGTTAGTTAAGCAGTTGATGACTTTTGTGACTGAGCCCCTATTAGGGACAAATGTCAGACCTTCAGGACTTAGCCACTATTGGGGACAAACATCGGACCTTCATAACTAAGCTCCTATTGGAGACAAACATCAGACCTTGATGACTATGCCCCTCTTGGGGACAAACATCAGACCTTCACGACTAAGGCCGTTATTGGATAAAAAGGTCGGACCTTCATAACTAAGCTTCTGTTGGGGACAAACGCCAGACCTTCATGACTGGCTTATTCATGAAGGTCTGGCTTTTGTCCCCAATAGAAGCTTAGTTATGAAGGTCCAAGATTTCTCCCCAATGCTGGGGACAAACGTCAGACCTTCATGACTAAGCCCCTGTTGGGGACAAACGTTGGACCTTCATGATTAAGCCCCTATTGGAGATAAATGTCAGACCTTCATAACTAAGCCCCCATGAGGGGGAAACATCAATCCCTGCATGACTAAGCCAGTGTTGGGGAGAAACCTCGGACCTTAATGTTTAAGCCCCTATTGAGGAGAAACCTCAGACCTTCATGACTAAGCCACTATTGGGGACAAACATCGGACCATCATAACTAATACTACTTAATCATAATTGAAGACAAACATCAGACGTTCATGACTAAGGCACTTATTGGGGATAAACGTTGAACTTCGATGACAAAGACTCTATTGGGGCAAACATCAGACCTTCATGACTAAGTCCCTATTAGGAAGAAACCTTGGACCTTCATGACTAAGCTCCTATTGTGGACAAATGTCTGTCCTTCATGACTAAGCCCCTATTGGGGAGAAACATCGGACCTTCATGACTAAGCCGCTACTGGGGAGAAACATCGGACCTTCATGACTAAGCCCCTATTGGTGACAAACGTTCGACCTTCATGATTAAGCCCCTATTGGAGACAAATGTCAGACCTTCATGACTAAGCCCCTATGGGGGAGAAACATCCGACCTTCATGACTAAACCTTTTGTTATGGACAAATTTGGAACTAAGCTGTGTGGGGAGAAAGGCATCAAGGAGTAGGAGAGAGAGCATCTGGCAACAATGTTTGTATATATAATGAAAAAAACTATGCGGGATGCAACTTTTGTTTAGATTTGGAGACCTTGGGCAGGTCCTAATGTGTATCTGTGGGCAATAAAAAAAAAGCCTTTGGCTAAAAATCCCATCAGCACGCAGCTCTGCATGCCGATATGAAATCATCTTAAATTCATTAAACAAACATATTTTCATTTTACTTACAATTTCTTGTTTTCTACTTCCTGGTCCTCTTGGCCATTAGTAATGTAACCTGTGCCCAAGCATTGCATCCTGGGAGAGTTACATCAGCAGGGCATTGCTGGGAAAATCTCATCTGTACTCTCATGAGATCTCAGGGAAAGGCATTTTCCTCCCCTGAGATGATGTGCATGGTCACATGTCCTAGTCACATGTGCCAGAGTTCCAGGAAGTAAAGGGAGATGTATGCATCTGCCCTTAGTGAAAATGGCCACCGTGGGGAGGAAAAGAAAAATAAGGTATGAAAAGAATAAAAAGCCGGCAATTATCTAGAAGCATCTGTTGGTAGATTGTCCTTACTAAACATTTCTAAAAGTGCCTTTATTGTCATGTCATAAATATGGGTAAAGTTCCACTTTAAGACCAC
>NW_017306568.1:1422093-1426191 GCF_000935625.1 Nanorana parkeri
TCTCCTTCCTTTGATATGGAAATTGAAGGAGCCGAGCAAAGAATTCTTGGGTGAACAGTAAAGGCAGCCAATCAGCTACAGTCACTGTCTGGGTATTCTGAGAGTCGGCACCTGACACACTGGGATATTCGTCCATCCATGTTGATTAGCAAGAATGGAATTAATTGGATGGAAAAATGTGTTCAGGTTGAACAAAAACATTCTACAAGTGTATGGCCACCATTAAAAATCAGAAGTGAAATCATTAGGTGGTGACAGTCTTTTTCAGGTCCTGCCTTCCACTCTAACTGCATCTATTCTGTGATAAAATCTGACTTTGCTCCATCGTGGAATGCACACGGATGAAGGACTTACAATAACAAATTCCGCCAGCATAAAAAAAAAAAGCGAGGCACGAGCTGTGAAAATCACCGCGCCTCTCCCAAAAATGCTTCGGATGTTATCATTATCATTCCTGGAGCCTCCTGATTCCACAGGAAACATTCACTCTTGTTTTGTTTCTGTACAACAAGCGAGACTTCCGTTTTCAGACAATTTAAGCCCTCATTTCTGTCTGGACTCTTCCTTTCCCAGATCAAAGGGAAAACGTTCGGAAACAGCAGCTCAGATATGAAGGATCTCTGCTTTATCTCTGCTAAATGGCAACTAAAGGAATATCTCTGTAAAATGTTCAACTGGGAGAAACAATTTATATTAGGCATATCTGATTTGGAAAAAACAGGATGGTGATTTATAACATGCTAATGACATTTACCTTCTCATTGCATATCTTATCTGGGTCTCTATTCTTCTGTATGCAACTGCAGTTGTACATGGCTACCTGAAAACATCACAGCACCCTGTCTCTTTACTCCTCTTAAAGGAGAACTATGGGGGGGGGGGGGGAAGACCCCCCAGCCCTGATGCAACCAGTGGGCTGGATCGTGGGAGGAGTTAGCCAAATATCAAAATGCCTTGATGGGTAGATGTCAGTCTGGAGGAGTGGGCAATCCTAAGTGGACTTTTTTTACATGCAGACCAGTCTAGGTAACACCCACATGTGATGCTGAGCCAGCCTCCGTGATTGAAAGAACTTAAAGAGGAACTCCTGGAAAATACATTTTTCTTGTGACCTTTAGGGCCCAGTCACACCATATCCAGTGCGTTCTGGTGCGGTTTGAGCCCAGAACGTGTTGCATGTACTATTTTTTAGGGATGTCCAGATACCAGTTCAGATACCAGTGCCGATACTTGGCATTTTCATGAGAACTCCCAGGGTTGCAGCGGTTGCAGCTGGGACCTGGCTCTGGCTCTTCACCACTGCCCTGAAATCATTAGTCTGTATTGTTTTAGAAAAACTGTCACATGACAATAAACAAAAATTTATCAGTACTCGTATCTGTGAGGACTCGGGCAAGTATCAGTACTTGTATCTGTGAGGACTTGGGCAAGTATCAGTACTTGTATCTGTGAGGACTCGGGCAAGTATCAGTACTTGTATCTGTGAGGACTCGGGCAAGTATCAGTACCTGTATCTGTGAGGACTCGGGCAAGTATCAGTACTTGTATCTGTGAGGACTCGGGCAAGTATCAGTACTTGTATCTGTGAGGAAGGCGGGGGCCCGGCGGGGGGGGGGGTCTGCGGTGCCATTAAAATGACTGGCATCGGCACGCCTCCTCACGCCTTAGAACGCAGTCCGGCTTGACCTATGCGATCCAGTGCATTCTGGGCTCGAACTGCACCGGAAGGCACTGGATATGGTGTGACTGGGCCCTTAATGATGCTTACCCCAGGTCCAGATCGCTGCTGTGTGGTGTAAAAATCAAAATGTCACTCATACCGGAAAGTACAGATGGTGTCGTACTTCCAGCGCTGCGCCTACGAGAGCTGTAGCTCACATACAGGGAAGAAATAATGTCGTTTATACACCCCGCCTCAAACTCTATCAGGATTGCACAAAAAGACCCACTGATACCACCTTCGCCTCCCATCGGAAGCCAGGGAGTAGGGCAATTTTTATGATTTTGTTATGCAGTGTTTTGTAAGCGGGAGGGGGGGGGCCTCATAAGAAGATCATGTATATTAGTGTGAGATCCACTATATAGAAACATCAAAGTGACATCTACTTAAAATCTTCATAACCAAAACTGCATTCCAACTAATTTCTGATTGGGTTTTTGGTGCCATTTATGCCCCATTAATCAAACAACCAACCAACCAAATCACAATCCACTTAAAATTGGACAGGCTGGAAGTTTGGAAGTTTCAGCATAAATCTCAAACCCCCATGCCTACCACCACCACCAACACTTTACTGATCCCCACTTTTTTGTTTGCATGGATACCCTTAATGCCATATGCTGGGGATACATTAAGAAAAGTTTTACCTTTGAGAGTCTTAAGCTGACACTTTGCACGGCTGGTGGCCCTTAATCCTGGGGGACACAGCTAGCTCTTGCCCCCATTGATGATTGGGAAGCAATCAGAGGGGTTCTCAATCAGGGGATCTCTACTTCTCCTATGACAAAGTGATCACATGTAGGACGAAGGCTTTATCAATAAAGAAAAAAAAAAGCCTTCAGCCTGGCGGTTCTAATACTGCTGATGTGGTGACAGTAGTGTTTACTACTGTAACTGTCAGATACAAATACAGTACTCTATAGAAACCATTGTTTCTGTGCAGTGATGATGGCCAAGAAGCCTGAAACAGCTTTGGAATAAATGGCTCTGTACCAATAGACCTCATTCACAATGATGAGAACCGGCCCGTACAGATCCGTGCGCCGTATCGGGCCCCTCCTGGGAAGGACAGGTGCTGTGTGCGATTGTACGCAGCAGCCTGTTCTTCTCTGTGGGAGTATGCGGCCGTACGCAGCCGTACACTCACCCAAACTGCACATCCGCGCGGGTGCGGGTGTCAGTGCTCGGACGCAGACAGGATCCATCCTGTCTGCTTACGAGTACGGACACCTGCACACGCACGGATGTGCAGCTCGGGTGAGCGTACGGCCACGTACTCCCATAGAGAAGAACAGGCTGCTGGGTATAATCACATGCAGCACCATACGGCACACGGATCTGTACGGGCCGGCTCTTAGCAGTGTGAATGAGGCCTTAGGCTGCATCTGTGCTATACACCAGAGATTCTGGATGCACAGTTAGCCATGGGGTGTGACCGAATGATTTGCATGGCTCTGCAGGGACTGTCCCAGGTTGTGAGCAGAACGGCTGGCCCTGCATTGTACTTGATGACATCACCGTGTGACCACCAGGCAGTGTGCCAAAGAGAAGCAGCTTTGGGGGTAGTGTCACACGGCATTGTGAAAGCCTGCCAGAGCGGAGAATATGGTAAGTATTACAGCTTATTCCTCTAGCCCTAGTCTTAGCGTGCTTGCACTGAGTGGGGGGTCCCATTAGATGGATGTTATTTGTGTAATTCCCATAGCCAAGTTAGATGACAAATTTGGACTGGGCAAAATAATTGGGCAACCCTCGCAGAGCTATGCAAAGCATTTTGTTATGCCCCATGGCTAACTCTTATGCCCTTTGGCTAATGCAACTCACGGTACCATGTGATAACCCATACAGTAACACCCCAACCGCACAAAGTGACAAAGTGTGAAGGGCCCCAAACAATCAGCAATGGATCCCAATCATAATCCAGACTTACGTCTCCCAGACATTTACACATTTGTTTCGTGTTAACCGTTAAAAAGATTGTCGTCAGATGCCGCCATACATCGGATAATTATAAGTTAACACGAATGGCTCCGGCCCCGGCCCCCACCCCCCAGTTTGTCATCCTAGAACTTGTTTAGACGGTGGCTGCGTCTCGGCCAGAGTTAGCTACAAAGCAATTTCACGCTCCAGACTTTCGCACTTTCTCAGGCCCGGCTCGAGAGCGTCCTTGAAAAGTGATTGAAATCCGAAATTCGGCTTCAAAGTTTGTTTTGAAGAAATGTATTTCGCAGATATACACTCTCTTCCTCCCGGCTCCAGCTTAAAAGGAAAAAAGGATCTGCCCACGGTCCTGCCACCTCAGTAGTGACTGTTTATGTTATCTTGTATAGGAAGGAAATTTATATCACATAGAGATCTCAGAGTGGAAGGAGGGGGGG
>NW_017306568.1:1426235-1440287 GCF_000935625.1 Nanorana parkeri
ACGGGGGAGGAGGGGGGGGGGGGATCATCAGAGTCGTAGAAGAGGAAGAGTCCGTGCAAAGTCTCATGTATCACATTCCACATCTCAAACATCCCTATAATGTGCAGAAGTGATTCCCCGTCTTCACACAGCATCCTTCTGTTTATATTCTTTACAAGTCATGCAGCAAACTTTGCTATATTCGGCTGGTTTATGTCACTGATAACCATTTCAACATTACTACAAATAATACGTTTTTTATTCATTTTAATTTAGTTTTTTATATTACATATTATTATCTGTTGTATCATTTTCTAATAAACAAATGACGCAATTGAGGTGTCAGTATACAGTCTCGGTGAGACAAAAGGAACACTCTTTTGTTTTGGAAAGCAGCCACATCCTGAGTAGAAAAGCCTGTCTCCTGCCAGCAAGCTGCAGAAGGACCCGAGCTCTTTTTGTGGAAGCAGCAGTCTCTCTGCAGAGGTCACACATGCCGCCTTGCTGAGGGCCATTTCACACCAGCTACTGCGCAAAGGGCACAGCGGCTGGTGTGCAGTGCCCAACACAGTGCTGATTCTTTTAAGGGCACAGCGGGGTGCGAGGCGGTTGTACTTCCATAAGTGAAGTCACCAGCAATCGATGATATGTGCAAGAAGCAAAGCACTTTTTATTAAATATAAAATATGTGCTTGTACTTCCTCACATCTCGCTGCAGTGAAAAAGAAAGTACGGCAAGGCGCACCTTTGTTTCAGGGCACGCCCCTGCTACGCCCCGTGCGCAGGAGTGAACCGAGTCCATCCGTAACAAAGCAAATTGCCTTATCTTGCGTTGGGGCTGTGCTGAAATCAATATCAGAAAGTCACCTGCACTCCATACAGCATATAGACCTTCACAGACATTTGGTGCTTGAAGTGACCACACGCATGGCGCCGTGTCAGATGCAATCCATAATAGAAGTCACCAGCACTCGATGATACGTGCGAGAAATATAAGCACATTTTTTTAAATTGTATTCTCACATGCGACACAAAGCCAACGTTTCGGGGGCCACGCAGGGTCCCTTCTTCTTTTACTATCACATTTTCATCACTATGTCGCCCTGAAGAAGGGACCCTGCGTGGCCCCCCGAAACGTTGGCTTTGTGACGCATGTGAGAATACAATTTAAAAAAAGTGCTTATATTTCTCGCACATATTATCGAGTTCTGGTGACTTCTATTATTAGGGACTGTGCTGGAAACACAAGCCAGCGCAGCCCCAACACGTATGGTGTAAACCCATCCTGAGTCAGAGCTAAACCCACGCAATCAGCCCAAAAACCGCATGAAACTTGAAGCTTCAAAAGGTGCATGAGCTTCTTCGCCACACATGGGGCAGCCCATTGAAATGAAGTATGGATACACGTTAAAGCTGTCAGTTTAAATCACCTAAATTCCATGCACATCCACACAAAAGGTGGGCAAAGTCTTACCGTTCATTTTGTTTAGAATGCAGGCACAGCTAGCGTATTAAATGAGAACTATGAGGCGAGTGCTTTTCACTCAACTCATAGTTCTGGCCGACCTGTGACAATGAAACAGTCACAGGTCGGCTCAGTAGATCGGGAAGTGAGCGAACACATACCGGCGTTCGCTCACTTCTCGCTCCTGTCACGGTTCTCTGCTGTGATGGGAGGGGCTGGATTCCTCCCTCTTTGTGGACTGCAGTAGGTGTGACTCAGTAGGGACGTGTTGGAAATCTGCAGAGAGACCGCTGCTTCCACAAAGAGAGCAAGGGTGCTTCTCTGCAACATGCTGGCAGGGGACAGGCTTTAAAAGGAGAACTATGGGGTCAGGGCTTTTCCCCATAGTTCTCCTTAGGGTTACGGGAGGACACAAACTAGCGTCCTCCCGTCACCCTAGGCTCAGTATACCGCGAGCTACAATTGTGCCGGGATCCGCCCAGCTGCGTGAGTGACAGCTGGCTCTGCCTATCTAGAGGCAGAGCAAGCTGTACCCGCCCCCTCCCCCGTCGGTTCCACCAGTCACCGCTGGAGGATCGGGGAGGGGAGGGAGGAATCCAGCCCCTCCCATCACAGCAGAGAACCGTGACAGGAGCGAGAAGTGAGCGAACGCCGGTATGTGTTCGCTCACTTCCCGATCTACTGAGCCGACCTGTGACTGTTTCATTGTCACAGGTCGGCCAGAACTATGAGGTGAGGGAAAAGCACTCGCCTCATAGTTCTCATTTAATACGCTAGCTGTGCCTGCATTCTAAACAAAATGAACGGTAAGACTTTGCCCACCTTTTGTGTGGATGTGCATGGAATTTAGGTGATTTAAACTGACAGCTTTAACGTGTATCCATACTTCATTTCAATGGGCTGCCCCATGTGTGGCGAAGAAGCTCATGCACCTTTTGAAGCTTCAAGTTTCATGCGGTTTTTAGCCACATTTATTTGTGCAAAGCCATGCATCTTTGCACGCATAAACATGCACATCTTGCGTGGTGTGTTTGGGATGCCATTAACAATGAATGGCGCCGCAAGCGTAACACGCCTTTATGGAACTTCAAAATCCTGTGCTATACAGGTGTGAATGGGAGCTTACACCTGGACTTTAGCCTAAAGCTTCCTTAACAACCTGTGATGCCCACTGTCAGTGATGTTGAGTGGGTGGAGCCTGATGGGGAATTCAGAGAACTGAGATCCCCATCAGGTCTGCTCTGCTGCACAGTGGACCTGATGTGGGACTCTGCTGCACAGTGGACCTGATGTGGGACTCTGCTGCACAGTGGACCTGATGTGGGACTCTGCTGCACAGTGGACCTGATGTGGGACTCTGCTGCACAGTGGACCTGATGTGGGACTCTGCTGCACAGTGGACCTGATGTGGGACTCTGCTGCACAGTGGACCTGATGTGGGACTCTGCTGCACAGTGGACCTGATGTGGGACTCTGCTGCACAGTGGACCTGATGTGGGACTCTGCTGCACAGTGGACCTGATGTGGGACTCTGCTGCACAGTGGACCTGATGTGGGACTCTGCTGCACAGTGGACCTGATGTGGGACTCTGCTGCACAGTGGACCTGATGTGGGACTCTGCTGCACAGTGGACCTGATGTGGGACTCTGCTGCACAGTGGACCTGATGTGGGACTCTGCTGCACAGTGGACCTGATGTGGGACTCTGCTGCACAGTGGACCTGATGTGGGACTCTGCTGCACAGTGGACCTGATGTGGGACTCTGCTGCACAGTGGACCTGATGTGGGACTCTGCTGCACAGTGGACCTGATGTGGGACTCTGCTGCACAGTGGACCTGATGTGGGACTCTGCTGCACAGTGGACCTGATGTGGGACTCTGCTGCACAGTGGACCTGATGTGGGACTCTGCTGCACAGTGGACCTGATGTGGGACTCTGCTGCACAGTGGACCTGATGTGGGACTCTGCTGCACAGTGGACCTGATGTGGGACTCTGCTGCACAGTGGACCTGATGTGGGACTCTGCTGCACAGTGGACCTGATGTGGGACTCTGCTGCACAGTGGACCTGATGTGGGACTCTGCTGCACAGTGGACCTGATGTGGGACTCTGCTGCACAGTGGACCTGATGTGGGACTCTGCTGCACAGTGGACCTGATGTGGGACTCTGCTGCACAGTGGACCTGATGTGGGACTCTGCTGCACAGTGGACCTGATGTGGGACTCTGCTGCACAGTGGACCTGATGTGGGACTCTGCTGCACAGTGGACCTGATGTGGGACTCTGCTGCACAGTGGACCTGATGTGGGACTCTGCTGCACAGTGGACCTGATGTGGGACTCTGCTGCACAGTGGACCTGATGTGGGACTCTGCTGCACAGTGGACCTGATGTGGGACTCTGCTGCACAGTGGACCTGATGTGGGACTCTGCTGCACAGTGGACCTGATGTGGGACTCTGCTGCACAGTGGACCTGATGTGGGACTCTGCTGCACAGTGGACCTGATGTGGGACTCTGCTGCACAGTGGACCTGATGTGGGACTCTGCTGCACAGTGGACCTGATGTGGGACTCTGCTGCACAGTGGACCTGATGTGGGACTCTGCTGCACAGTGGACCTGATGTGGGACTCTGCTGCACAGTGGACCTGATGTGGGACTCTGCTGCACAGTGGACCTGATGTGGGACTCTGCTGCACAGTGGACCTGATGTGGGACTCTGCTGCACAGTGGACCTGATGTGGGACTCTGCTGCACAGTGGACCTGATGTGGGACTCTGCTGCACAGTGGACCTGATGTGGGACTCTGCTGCACAGTGGACCTGATGTGGGACTCTGCTGCACAGTGGACCTGATGTGGGACTCTGCTGCACAGTGGACCTGATGTGGGACTCTGCTGCACAGTGGACCTGATGTGGGACTCTGCTGCACAGTGGACCTGATGTGGGACTCTGCTGCACAGTGGACCTGATGTGGGACTCTGCTGCACAGTGGACCTGATGTGGGACTCTGCTGCACAGTGGACCTGATGTGGGACTCTGCTGCACAGTGGACCTGATGTGGGACTCTGCTGCACAGTGGACCTGATGTGGGACTCTGCTGCACAGTGGACCTGATGTGGGACTCTGCTGCACAGTGGACCTGATGTGGGACTCTGCTGCACAGTGGACCTGATGTGGGACTCTGCTGCACAGTGGACCTGATGTGGGACTCTGCTGCACAGTGGACCTGATGTGGGACTCTGCTGCACAGTGGACCTGATGTGGGACTCTGCTGCACAGTGGACCTGATGTGGGACTCTGCTGCACAGTGGACCTGATGTGGGACTCTGCTGCACAGTGGACCTGATGTGGGACTCTGCTGCACAGTGGACCTGATGTGGGACTCTGCTGCACAGTGGACCTGATGTGGGACTCTGCTGCACAGTGGACCTGATGTGGGACTCTGCTGCACAGTGGACCTGATGTGGGACTCTGCTGCACAGTGGACCTGATGTGGGACTCTGCTGCACAGTGGACCTGATGTGGGACTCTGCTGCACAGTGGACCTGATGTGGGACTCTGCTGCACAGTGGACCTGATGTGGGACTCTGCTGCACAGTGGACCTGATGTGGGACTCTGCTGCACAGTGGACCTGATGTGGGACTCTGCTGCACAGTGGACCTGATGTGGGACTCTGCTGCACAGTGGACCTGATGTGGGACTCTGCTGCACAGTGGACCTGATGTGGGACTCTGCTGCACAGTGGACCTGATGTGGGACTCTGCTGCACAGTGGACCTGATGTGGGACTCTGCTGCACAGTGGACCTGATGTGGGACTCTGCTGCACAGTGGACCTGATGTGGGACTCTGCTGCACAGTGGACCTGATGTGGGACTCTGCTGCACAGTGGACCTGATGTGGGACTCTGCTGCACAGTGGACCTGATGTGGGACTCTGCTGCACAGTGGACCTGATGTGGGACTCTGCTGCACAGTGGACCTGATGTGGGACTCTGCTGCACAGTGGACCTGATGTGGGACTCTGCTGCACAGTGGACCTGATGTGGGACTCTGCTGCACAGTGGACCTGATGTGGGACTCTGCTGCACAGTGGACCTGATGTGGGACTCTGCTGCACAGTGGACCTGATGTGGGACTCTGCTGCACAGTGGACCTGATGTGGGACTCTGCTGCACAGTGGACCTGATGTGGGACTCTGCTGCACAGTGGACCTGATGTGGGACTCTGCTGCACAGTGGACCTGATGTGGGACTCTGCTGCACAGTGGACCTGATGTGGGACTCTGCTGCACAGTGGACCTGATGTGGGACTCTGCTGCACAGTGGACCTGATGTGGGACTCTGCTGCACAGTGGACCTGATGTGGGACTCTGCTGCACAGTGGACCTGATGTGGGACTCTGCTGCACAGTGGACCTGATGTGGGACTCTGCTGCACAGTGGACCTGATGTGGGACTCTGCTGCACAGTGGACCTGATGTGGGACTCTGCTGCACAGTGGACCTGATGTGGGACTCTGCTGCACAGTGGACCTGATGTGGGACTCTGCTGCACAGTGGACCTGATGTGGGACTCTGCTGCACAGTGGACCTGATGTGGGACTCTGCTGCACAGTGGACCTGATGTGGGACTCTGCTGCACAGTGGACCTGATGTGGGACTCTGCTGCACAGTGGACCTGATGTGGGACTCTGCTGCACAGTGGACCTGATGTGGGACTCTGCTGCACAGTGGACCTGATGTGGGACTCTGCTGCACAGTGGACCTGATGTGGGACTCTGCTGCACAGTGGACCTGATGTGGGACTCTGCTGCACAGTGGACCTGATGTGGGACTCTGCTGCACAGTGGACCTGATGTGGGACTCTGCTGCACAGTGGACCTGATGTGGGACTCTGCTGCACAGTGGACCTGATGTGGGACTCTGCTGCACAGTGGACCTGATGTGGGACTCTGCTGCACAGTGGACCTGATGTGGGACTCTGCTGCACAGTGGACCTGATGTGGGACTCTGCTGCACAGTGGACCTGATGTGGGACTCTGCTGCACAGTGGACCTGATGTGGGACTCTGCTGCACAGTGGACCTGATGTGGGACTCTGCTGCACAGTGGACCTGATGTGGGACTCTGCTGCACAGTGGACCTGATGTGGGACTCTGCTGCACAGTGGACCTGATGTGGGACTCTGCTGCACAGTGGACCTGATGTGGGACTCTGCTGCACAGTGGACCTGATGTGGGACTCTGCTGCACAGTGGACCTGATGTGGGACTCTGCTGCACAGTGGACCTGATGTGGGACTCTGCTGCACAGTGGACCTGATGTGGGACTCTGCTGCACAGTGGACCTGATGTGGGACTCTGCTGCACAGTGGACCTGATGTGGGACTCTGCTGCACAGTGGACCTGATGTGGGACTCTGCTGCACAGTGGACCTGATGTGGGACTCTGCTGCACAGTGGACCTGATGTGGGACTCTGCTGCACAGTGGACCTGATGTGGGACTCTGCTGCACAGTGGACCTGATGTGGGACTCTGCTGCACAGTGGACCTGATGTGGGACTCTGCTGCACAGTGGACCTGATGTGGGACTCTGCTGCACAGTGGACCTGATGTGGGACTCTGCTGCACAGTGGACCTGATGTGGGACTCTGCTGCACAGTGGACCTGATGTGGGACTCTGCTGCACAGTGGACCTGATGTGGGACTCTGCTGCACAGTGGACCTGATGTGGGACTCTGCTGCACAGTGGACCTGATGTGGGACTCTGCTGCACAGTGGACCTGATGTGGGACTCTGCTGCACAGTGGACCTGATGTGGGACTCTGCTGCACAGTGGACCTGATGTGGGACTCTGCTGCACAGTGGACCTGATGTGGGACTCTGCTGCACAGTGGACCTGATGTGGGACTCTGCTGCACAGTGGACCTGATGTGGGACTCTGCTGCACAGTGGACCTGATGTGGGACTCTGCTGCACAGTGGACCTGATGTGGGACTCTGCTGCACAGTGGACCTGCTGTGGGACTCTGCTGCACAGTGGACCTGATGTGGGACTCTGCTGCACAGTGGACCTGATGTGGGACTCTGCTGCACAGTGGACCTGATGTGGAACTCTGCTGCACAGTGGACCTGATGTGGGACTCTGCTGCACAGTGGACCTGATGTGGAACCCAGTTCTCTGAATCCCCCATCAGGCTCAGCCCACCAGGACCGTAACTACAGATCACGGGGCCCCATAGCAAAAAATGTGATATGGGCCTCCTGATGACCTCTCTGTGAGCTGTAACAATGCCAACATCTCTAAGTCTCTACACTGCAGACTTTTCAGGGGATTAGAGATGTCATCAACTGCAACTACTCCAACCCTTCATGACACATTTCTGTATTATCTTCACATGTTCTATATTTAATTTGGCTCAACAACCTAATGGATGAATGTCAGTCCTATATGTCCAACAACCGGGAAAATGAACTGCAGCATTGAACAGTGCTCTGAGTCTGCGGGGGATAGTAGCTGAAGCTGCTTTATTCTAAAACCACCAGCGTACTATTCATTTTCCATTTACCAGTTGGGTTCCTTGTTAGCCCTAAATTAACTCCTTCCTCTCCTTGTTATTCTTAGCTTTTTTATTATGATTTATGAGGATTTCCCCATCTGCCTGTTGGATTTTTTTTATATAGAACTTTAAAGAATGTAACAGGAGGATCTGGAACTCTCAATGAAAGACAGGAAAGCCCCAAAACTCTGGGCATTATGGCCAGGAGAGCCCACCTTTGGCAAATCCAAGACATATAAGAAGTCAGCGGCTGATTCACGCCAATAGGCTTCACCTAAAATATCGCACTTGAGTGGACTGACTTTTTAAAATAGAGTTGATTAACCCACAAGAACTTTCATCAGCCTACAAGTGTTCTCAAACAGGCCGGTTCTTCTAATAAATGCCAAAAAAGAGCCGGATGGTCAGTCTGGGCAGATGATTTGAGTGAGGACAAGTATGAGGACATCTGATAATGTCAAACTTTTAGAAACCCAACTTTATGGTCTCTGCAACAAGCCTTGTTTTTTTTTTCTGAAAGCTACACCACATTTTCTAATGGGCCTTGATGAACAGTGACACGGGGATACCTCCTCCGAAATTCACACAGGCTTAGTTTTTGTAAGGTATAGTTTAGAACCACTTATGGCGAACATTCTTCGGGCCTGACAGGAGGCTCTTCCCCCAACGACAGGACCTCTTCAATATCCTGGATCGAGCGCCGAGTGCCAACAGGCTAATCAAACACAGAGGTATTTAGCAAGTCAAGTTTATACAACGGACCACCGGTCTCGCTGGAAATTTGGTATCCATTATAACAACATTACAAGGTTTTAGTTGTGTTGGCAGCCGATCTCGCTGGCACATGTGTTAGCGGAACAAAGTTGTTTTTAGGTTTAGCCCTCTATTATCAAATTTCCAGGTTCTTATTCTGCAGAGCGGAGGAGACATTTCTCACAAATCTGTCTGTTTATTTGCTGATAGGATCGCAGATACAAAGAGAAAGAGAGAGAGAGAGAGAGAGTGAGAGGGAAGGAAAGGAGGGGAAGCGGGCGAGAGAAAGGAGGAGGAGAGAGAGAGAGGGGAAGAGAAAGAGTGAGACAGAGGGAAAGTAAAGAGACAGAGAGGGAAAGAGAGAGACAGAGAGGGAAAGAAAGAGAGAGACAGAGAGGGAAAGAAAGAGAGAGACAGAGAGGGAAAGAAAGAGAGAGACAGAAAGGGAAAGAAAGAGAGAGACAGAGAGGGAAAGAAAGAGAGAGACAGAGAGGGAAAGAAAGAGCGAGACAGAGAGGGAAAGAAAGAGCGAGACAGAGAGGGAAAGAAAGAGCGAGACAGAGAGGGAAAGAAAGAGCGAGACAGAAAGGGAAAGAAAGAGAGAGAAAAGGGAGAAGAGAGAAAGAGAGAGAAAAGGGAGAAGAGAGAAAGAGAAGGGAGAAGAGAAAAAGGAGAAGGGAGAAGAGAAAAAGGAGAAGGGAGAATAGAGAAGAGAGAAGAAAGAAAGAAAGAAAGAAAGAAAGAAAGAAAGAAAGAAAGAAAGAAAGAAAGAAAGAAAGAAAGAAAGAAGGAAGAAAGAAAGAAAGAAGGAAGATAGACACAGAGAAATGAGACGAGAGGGATAGAAAGAGGAAGACAGAGGGAGAGGAGGAGAGAGAGAGAGAGAGAGAGAGAGAGAGAGAGAGAGATTTTAAGGTGCCCATACACTGCTCAAATCTCGTACGAGAATCGCGGGAAATCCCGCGATCGTACGAGAATCGAACAGTGTGAACGAAGACGTGCGACCGTTTCTACTGTACGGTCGCACGTCTTTTGTCTAAGGAGCATGCTAGAAAACCAGCCGAGAATTGTACCATTTTCGGCTGGTTTGAACAGTGCTCGGGAGACAAATGCCGAACGGGCCGATGTGCGCACGCCCGTTCAGCATTGCGGTCATCGGAAGCCCGCCCCTCAGGGGGGCGGGCTTGCGATGATCGAGAGTGCAATCTGCCTGTCCAAGATGGGCAGATCGTATGTTTTCTTAATCACTTTACAACCCTCGCAAGACTAAAGTCTTGAGATGGTTGTACAGTGTATGGCCACCTTTAGACAGAGACAGCGAGGGAAAGAGGGGGAGAGAAAGAAGAGAGGGGAAAGGAAACAAAGAGACATGAAGAAAAAGAGAGCAAGTGGTGCACAGAGAGGGAGAGAGAGAGAAATATGGAATTCAGGAGCAAGTCTGTCCAATCTGGGAGCCATAAGGATTTATTTTAGGAGCCAACCCTATTGGCAACAACCAGAGAAAACCTCCAAAGTTAGGCGCCAGCTGTAGCTTTTAAGGAGCATTGGCGACCTGGTTCCTGGGATTTGTCCAGTCCTGAGATGGACTGATCAATCGAAAGAAATGAAGCGAGAACGAGAAAGACAGCATGGGAAAGAGAAGGAGGGCCGTCTATCATCATCATCTACAGCAGCCTCAGAGGAACCCTTGAAATAGTTTTCAGGTTTTGTCCCGTGTTAAGAATGATTCTCCCCACAGCTCACAGAACATCAGTGTGATCAGGAAGTTGTGGAAAGTTTTATATCAAAGAATGTGATGTACCGACAGTATCTGACACCCAGGGCAGATCATGTTTTAATACCTACTGGCAGTATAGGTGAACTTACTTCTATGATCTTGAACTGAATTATAATAACAGAAAATAAACACATATGGTGAAAATTGTGGTCTCACTGAACATTGGCGGTCAAAGCAGAAGTGACCCCTTTTGTTGCTGGTCATTGCCCCCTTGCACTGGTGGTCCGTGTAAGTCACAGATCCATTTATCACTGGCAACCTCAGGGGGAAACCTGGATGAGAGAAGCTGGCCTAGCCGTTTCCTCCCGAGACTGAGTGTCCCTGACCCACCCCTTTCATTCATTGGTTTTCAGTTCGTCCAATCATAGACGCTCATGTGGAAGTTACCTCGGGTGGTCTTCATTCAAATGCAGCCTGCATAGGAACAACTCCTCCAGACTAACATCCAACCATCAAGGCATTATATTTGCATAGCTCCCCCCAGAGTTCCCCATCAGGTCTGTTCTGCTGCGGATTGACAGTAGGCAGTGGGCGGGTGCCATAGCCAATAGCAGTCACTGACCGTGGGCATCACTGGTTGTTAAGGAAGGCTTTAGCCAACAGTCCTTAATGACCAGTGACGCTAACAGCGGACATATCCTGATGGGTAATTCTGAGAACCGAGTTCCACATCAGGTCGGTTCTGCTGCGGATTGACAGTAGGCAGTGGGCGGGTACCATAGACAATAGCAGTCACTGACCTTTGGTATCACTGGTTTTAAGTAATGTTTTAGCCAACAGCGCCCGTAATGACCAGTGACGCCAACAGTGGACAGAGCCCGACGAGGAATTCTGAGAACTGTGTTGCACATCTGGTCCATTCTGCTGCAGATTGACAGTAGGCAGTGGATGGGTGCCATAGCCAATAGCAGTCACTGATGGTGGGCATCACTGGCTGTTAAAGGAGAACTATGAGGGGAGTGCTTTTCACTCACCTCATAGTTCTAGCCGACCTGTGAAAATGAGACTGTCACAGGTCGGCGCAGTAGATCGGGAGGTGAGCGAACACATACCGGCGTTCGCTCACCTCTCGATCCTGTCACGGCTCTATGCCTTGACATGGGAGGGGCTGGATTCCACCCTCCGATCCGCCAGCACTGACTGGCGGAATGGACGGGGGAGGGGGCGGGTACAGCTGGCTCTGCCTCTAGATAGGCAGAGCCAGCTGTCAGTCACGCAGCTGGGCGGATCCAGACATCATTGTCGGAATCCGCTTCAGCTGCGGCGTCTCAGTATATAGGGAGCTACAGCTCGCAGTATACTGAGCCTAGGGTGACGGGAGGACGCTAGTTTGTGTCCTCCCCTTACCCTAAGGAGAACTATGGGGAAAAGCCCTAACCCCATAGTTCTCCTTTAAGGAAAGCTTTAGCCAATGGTGTGATGGGGAATTCTGAGAACTGAGATCCACATCAGATCATTGTAAGTAGCTCACAGTGTGCAGTGACATCAGCAATTTCAGTAAGGGACAGCAGCCCGTACAAGTGTGCAAGACTGAAGGGAAGGCTTTAACTGCAGAATCAGATCAGCAGCCCAAGAGCACAGTCGGGCAGAGCTGTGTACATGTCAGGACTGGATGGACAGACATACAGATCCTTTTGGCAGGTTAGAACAGCTTTCATATGTGTATTTACTCTGGAGTTCAGCTTTAAATGTACCGATATTGCAACGCAGTATCTTTTTTTTTTCTGAATTCTGTTAAGTCAACTTAAGTGCAGCACTATTGACTATCGCCGAGAACAAGCCTGACCTTGTCCTCGTCACATCTCAGCGGCAGACATTACAAAGAGCGACATGTACGGAGCATTATCCCGGATTCCGGTATCTGTGCGGCGCACAATGGGAAGACGGATATATGTGCTCTGCAGAACGGCGTCCGATGAGTGATGGGACAATGACTCAGCCTCCCGATTATTGAGGAATAAAAAAAATCTATTTCATGCAGAACGTTCCCAACAAAAGTCTTCAGTCACCTCCACCTGCAGCTCCATAAATACCAGTGTCACATAGAACATAATGCATGGTGCCTGACCTACACAAAACAACCAGCCTCTGCTTAGCGTCCACCTTTCCTGCATTAGAAAGCAGAAGATTGGGTAAAACTAGTATAAGAGAACCTGTCACCAACTTGCAGGTAAAAGCACAAAAAATCAAGTATTTTAAAAGCTATTTTTTTCCTTTTCCATAATTTTTTTTTCCCTCATTCGCAATGTGTTTTTAACATGCTAAAAAAGATTGACTACTCCAGGAAGAGTCAATTCCTTAGAGCAGCCCCCTCCCTCCTTGCACACTATAGACCTCTCTTCTTCTGGGAGTATCTAATTAGGGTCTGTGCTGGCCCAGCTCATCTGCCCCTCACCTCCCTACATAAACTGTTACATAGCAGCCGGGGAAGGAGCGAAGAGGAATACTACAGAGTGATAGCTCTGGGTCTGCTGCTATTACATCTAAGATGGCAGCACCCAGCAGCGGTCTCGGGGTCATTACCTGCCGCCCGGTTTCCTGATTGGCCGGGAAGCTGTCTCCTTGCTGGCATAAGCAGCCAATCAGTTCATGTGCTGACAAGAAGCATGCTGATAGGAGAAGAGAGTAGAGTGACAAAGAGATGACCTCATCACCTTGCTGCTTCTTCAATCACTGTCCAGTCACAGGCTGGGGGCGGGTCCAGAGGAAGCGAGTTAAATGATGCTGACCAAGGACATCTACAGGCAGAAAAAAGTACTGCATGGAAATCTCTGCATTGAAGGTGTTCATGTATCATTTGTTTATTTTTGCCTAGAGTTTTGCTTTTAGGGCCCGTTCACACCAGTTGCAGTGCGTTCCGGTCCGATTCTGGTCAGAACGCACTGCCTCGCATTGCGGCAGGCTCACTTTTTAGTGGGGCAGGAGGGGGCGTGAGGGGCCATTGAATTGAATGGTACCTTATCCACGCCCTCCGACTGCAATGCGATCACCCTCACGGGCATCGCAAGGCACTATTTTGATGGCACCGGACCGCAGGCACAATGTGCCTTGCGATCCCGAACAGGCGATCGCATTGCGTCCGGAAGGCGTGGCTACGGTGCCAATCACTTCAATGGCCCGCCACGCCCCCTCCTGCCCTACAAAAAAGTGAGCCGGCCGCAATTCCATGCAGTGCGCTCCGGCCAGAATCGGACCGGAACGCACTGCATATGGTGTGAACGTACCCTCACTGTCACAGTCGTCCTTGGTCTAGGAGACTCCCTGGAAGGAAAAGGGATGAGAGTTCAAAGCTGAAGGTCAACTGGCCTCCCGAGACAAATAAGGAGCAAGGAAGCCCCCAATTAGCATATCTGAAATGAGATCAGTCGGTCAGACACTGCCGCTTTTCCGGCTCTGTAACCTATGGAATGTCGTCTGCATCCGATCAGACAAAGCAAATTGTCTCCTGGCTTCATTAAGGAGGGAGGAGGAGGGCAGGGAGAGCAGAAGATGAGAAAAGTTCCATAGAGGGGACAGTGACA
>NW_017306568.1:1440366-1453933 GCF_000935625.1 Nanorana parkeri
GACAAAGGTCTGAAATCTGAACTCTGACAACATGAGGGTTCATCATCCCACCCCAAAAAGGGCAACGCCACCAAGCCCCCCCCCCTCCTCCCCCATCTATACACCGGAGATAAATGAATATGTCACGTTGTTTTACAGGAATTAAAAACCATTTAAAGTTACAGTAAACCTTTACTTTTTTTTTGTTTGTACGCATAGGAGCACCTCTGAGGGATGCAGATCCTGTGTTCTTTTTTTTTCTTACATTCTTTCAGTTCCTCGTTCTCTAGTGGGTCCCCACAGCGCTCTCCCCCCGCCCCCCTGCACGGGTGTCGCCATCGGCTAAGCGGCTGCTGTGGAGGCACCCGGGGGCGTGCGCGTTCCTGGCCGTGCCCACAGTAGCTGTGCGAGACCACGCCCCTCCTCTCCACCCAACAGGTTGATTGACGGTAGAAGGAGCCTATGGCTGAAGACTGAAGGGAAGGACGGAGGTCAGATAGAAGATAGAAGGGAAGGACGGAGGTCAGATAGAAGAATGAAGGGAAGGACGGAGGTCAGATATAGGACTGAAGGGAAGGACGGAGGTCAGATAGAAGATAGAAGGGAAGGACGGAGGTCAGATAGAAGAATGAAGGGAAGGACGGAGGTCAGATATAGGACTGAAGGGAAGGACGGAGGTCAGATAGAAGATAGAAGGGAAGGACGGAGGTCAGATAGAAGAATGAAGGGAAGGACGGAGGTCAGATATAGGACTGAAGGGAAGGACGGAGGTCAGATAGAAGATAGAAGGGAAGGACGGAGGTCAGATATAGGACTGAAGGGAAGGAAGGAGGTCAGATATAGGACTGAAGGGAAGGACGGAGGTCAGATAGAAGACTGAAGGGAATGACGGAGGTCAGATAGAAGACTAAAAGGGAAGGACGGAGGTCAGATAGAAGATAGAAGGGAAGGACGGAGGTCAGATAGAAGATAGAAGGGAAGGACGGAGGTCAGATAGCAAACCGAAGGGAAAGACGGAGATCAGATAGGAGACTGAAGGGAAGGACAGAGGTCAGATAGAAGACTAAAGGGAAGGCCGGAGATCAGATTTATCACCCCTTTATGGAGATTCTTCTTCACTTCCTGTCCCAGAGACAAACCAGGCAATAATAGGAAGTCTTTTCACAGTGGGTGGATATCCCCTCTTGGACAAGAACAAGTGTCCAAAATTGGAAGATTTCTTCTCACTTCCTGTTCCTTTGACAACTCATACATTTTGGCTGTCCCACCACATTCTATATCAGACACAACGATAACCAGAACGTGTCCACCTACCTGAAGGTACGCATTATAGATGACATCGAACAGGAAAGCCTGCGGCATCTCACTGGCTCTGTGCTTCGCCCGTTCCAGGGAATGGGCCAGACATCCATCGGAGGAGGAAGCGATGACTGTGGACACCAATGGACGCACCGCGCCGGCTGCCTGCGGGGAAGAAAACCACAGACGTTTCAGACTTCACATTCTTCCCGAACGCTGCGCTGTGCATTGATCATTTCAGTCCTGAAGCTTTTGGCTTCATACATGTGAACTGTATAACCTGCCAAAAGATCTGTTATTCTGTTCAGCCATTCTTGTGATTCACACATCCCCGCCACCTATCACAGGATGGATGTGATGCCACCAGTCACCCTGAAACCTATAATGTTATTCCCCAACTTCAATTTGTATGTAAACCTGAACACTGAACTTCTTGTATTGGGTCTCTTGTGGTCTGTTATCAGCTTGATATGTGCAAAAAAAACCAAAAAGACTGTTAATCCTGTCAGAAATCTATTGAGCCGATGACTTCTAGTGCTCCCTGAATGCGCTGAACTATATTCTCAGCTTCCTCTCTCTCTGTGGACTACGGAACACCTCCCCTTTATGTTATAGAGATAAGGAAAGAGGAGGTGGTCTGTGGTGCTCTCCTAGGGTGACAACACAGCTCCTCCATATATACATTACAGCAAGTGAGTGTTTTCACCCCAGGAAGTGTTTTACTGGCAGGGTCACCAGTGAAAAAAAAAAAAACGAATGCAGCCACTACATCGGCCTCCTCAATGGCCTATGAGCATCATCACATAAGGTTCTCCTTATGCTCTATTGTCCTACTGGCTGGCTCAGCTCCTCCAGCTTCAGAACCCAACGCCAGAGACCAGAGACCAGATCCTTCAGTTGAAGACAGTTTTGAAAAAATAGGTCTATACAATTACGCTATATTTGCATGACACGGCCATTCTGGATGTGTACCGGAGGCATGCTAGCCACAGGGGCTCCACCCGCTGTTATAAACAGAGGAATAATCATCTTATTTTTAGGATATGTGATGGAATGAGACATGTGAATACCTTCTGTTCTAAGAAGGCTTTACTGTGCCACGCATTAAGTTCCAGTTAAAACACAAAGTAGCAAATACGTTGTCAAGTGAAAAGAAAGGGGTGAGAGGAAGTGAGGTGGCAGAACTGAGGAGCAACTGTGCACAAGAGATAAGACATATAATGGAAAAACCAGCAAGGATAGTGATGGAGTCATTGATGGAGTCAATGATAGAGTCAATGATCGAATCAAGGATAAGAGTCAATGATGACATCAATGACAGAGTTAAAGTGACATTAAACCCTCAGATTTTTTAACATAAACCAATACTGTAATGTGCGCCTTACTGTAATCCATGGTAGTTCCCCTTCTCTTTGCTGCTCTTCCTTTTAAATCTGTATCTGTTCTCATGCTGGGCAGAACTTCTGTTTTGCAGCAGACTGCCTTGTCTCAGGAATGGATACACGGTGTCTGTGTATTAGTTTCTATAGGCTTGTAACCTGAGCCAGCACTACAGGAAGAGGCCCTGAGCTGAAAAGGGAAGTTCTCTCCAAGCATGAGAAGACATGAGGATTTAAAAGGAAGAGCAGCAAAGAGAATGGAAACAACCATGGATTACAGTAAGGCGCACATTACAGTATTGGTTTATGTTAAAAAATCTGAGGGTTTAATGTCACTTTAAGGATAGAATCAATGATGACATCAATGACAGAGTTAAGGATGGAGTCAATGATCGAATCAAGGATGGAGTCAATAATGGCATCAATGATACAGTCAAGGATGGAGTCAATGATAGAGTCAATGATCGAATCAAGGATGGAGTCAATAATGGCATCAATGATACAGTCAAGGATGAAGACAATGATGGCACCAATGCCAGAGTCAATAATTGAGTCAATAATGGGATCAATGATAGATTCAAGGATGGAGTCGATGATGAAGTCAATGATGGCATCAATGATAGAGTTAAGGATGGAGTCAATGATAGAGTCAATGCCAGAGTCAAAAATGAAGTCAATAATGGCATCAAAGATAGGGCCAAGGATGGAGTCAATGATGGAATCAATGCCAGACAGAGTTAATGATGGAGTCAATAATGGCTTCAATGCCAGTCAATAATGGATTCAATAATGGCATCAATAAAAGAGTCAAGATGGAGTCAATGATAAAGTCAAGGATGGAGTCAATGCTGGAATCAGTGATGGAGTTCATTTACTCCATCACTATCCTCCCACTCTGCAATCCAGAAGACTTGGCATGCCGCATGACCATGGATTCAGTGACTATTTTGGCAATTAGCGAGAAAGGGTAAGAGATATTGTTTAATGGGGGTGGGATCCCAAGCCTGACTTCCTCTTTAAAGATACCCTGTCATCTGACCATCAACAAATATCTTCCTGTAAGATTATATGTGGAATTTCATGTATTCAGGTTATTTACCTGTAAAAGCCTATCTTGTGTGGACATCCAAAAGCCTTGAGACTGCTGCTGAGCACTGCCATGTGGGATGTGATATCAGCAGCCTGGCATACACACAGTATTCCCCATCGCTCCTCCCTCGACTGCTACAGAAAAGGTTATGTAGGGAGGTGAGGTTTGGAGGAGCTGGGCTAGCACGGACAATCATTAAACACTCCCGTAAGATAAGAGGGCTGTGGCGTGTAGGGAAAGAAGGGGGCTATGCTAGGAATTTGACTCATCCTAGACTTCCAAACCTAGCAAGTTCAAAGACATGCTGCAAGTGAATAAAATAAAATTTATGGAAAGGAAAATGCTGCAAATAAGCATTGAAAATACTTGATTTTTCTGTGCTTTTACCTGCTTTTTTTAAGTTGATGACAGGGTCTCTTTAAAAAAAGACTTCCCCTGGTTCTCAGCGAATATGTTACATCTTCTCTTTAAGAGAAACAATCTATTCAGCAATTAATGTAATTAATTCCAAGCTGAACATGCAGAGTATGAAATTACAACTTCCAAACCAAAATAAGAATAATTGCGCTCTATGGGCCATTAAAGCATCTGTAACTGGATTTTCAATCCTTTTCATCTTGCGTTTCGTTGAAGGAAAAGTATGTTTGTGTGGAAACGGCTGTGCTGTGTTCAATCATCGAGCGCATTCAAATTTGTTTATTTTCTTTGGTGTAATTAGGAATAATATGGAGGTACCTAATGTGTGCAGAGCCGAATTCCCACTACATTCCATATTAGCTCTAATGTAAACACTGGATCACCAGCCGCATCCCCTCATTGTTTCAATTCATTCTCGTCCCCCTCTGTTTATTGTTTGAAGAATTGCCCGTTTAATTTCACAGCCTTGTTACTCAGACATTAACATATCGTAAGGCTCAGAAAAGTCAGCGGAAAAATGGAGATTCACACTGATATGTAAACCCAACCACTCTCATTTCATATAGGCTTAAAGCAGCGATGTCCAAACGGCGGCCCTCCAGCTGTGGTGGAACTACGAATTCCATGAGGCTTTGCAAGATTCTCACTGCCACAGACATGACTCCCGGAGAGAGATGCTTCATGGGATTTGTAGTTTCACCACAGCTGGAGGGCCGGAGTTTGGACATCCCTGGCTTAAAGTGATATTAAAGTCAAAAGTTTTCTTCAAATGCTGATGAAATTACTTAGAATTGGACGCTGCTCCTTGATGTTAAACGTTTTAGCGTCATGCAGAATCAGTTGGTCCCCTGAGCGCTGGCCCCGATATCCTGTTTTACGGTGACTCCTTCCCCTTGCAGTGACCTATGGAGCCACCCTTGTGTCTGCTAGTAAGCTGTGTGTGTCTTCACAAACACAGGCATAGCAAGGTAAGCTACTCCCCTGCTTCTCCTTCCTCCCTTGTCCCTCCACCTTTCTTCAAGCTATACATTGAGAAGATTATGGCATCAAGGAAGCAGTCGATGATGGAATCAATGATGGAGTAGATGATGAAGTCAAGGATGGAGTCAATGGTGAAGTAGATGATGGAGTTAAGGATGGAGATGATGATGGAATCAACGATAGAGTGAATGATGGAGTAGATGAAGTCAAGGATGGGGTCGATGATGTAGTTGATGATGGCATTAATGATGGAGTCAAAGTTGGAGCAGATGATGAAGTCAAGGATGAAGTCGATGATGTAATTGATGGTGGCATCAATAAAGGAGTCAAAGTTGGAGTAGATGATGAAGTCAAGGATGGAATCAATGATGGAGCATATGACGAAGTCAAGAATGGAGTCGATGATGCCATCGACGATGGCATCAATGATGAAGTCAAAGATAGAATAGATGATGAAGTCAAGGATGGAGTCGATGATGAAGTCGATGGAGTAGATGATGAAGTCAAGGATGGAGTCGATGATGTAATTGATGGTGGTATCAATGATGGAGTCAAAGAAGGAATAGATGATGAAGTTAAGGAATCAATAATGGGATCAATGATAGAGTCAATGATGGAGTCAAAGATGCAGTAAATTATGAAGTCAAGGTTGGAGTCGATCATGTAGTTGATGTTGGCAATGAGCACTGACCCCGATATCCTGCTATAGGATGGCTCCTTTCCCTTGCAGGTCACTATGGAGCCACTCTTATCTGTGCTAGTACCCTGTTTCTGTCTCCACAAACTTGCAGTTACAGCAAGGTAAGCTACTCCCTTCATTCTCCCTCCTCAAGCTAGTAGATGGACAGCTGCTGAAGACTGCTCTGTCCCTTGTGATCTTGTACTGGACAGGAAGTTCAAAGAAGCCAAGCTGAGAGAGGTGGAGCTGTTCAGAAACATGATGACTGTAAGTGCTTGGGTAAGAAAATAAAGAAATACTTTGCTGGGCAATTAATATTTGTTTGATTTGGATTCAGTATTGTAAAAATGTTTGAGAGTCTATTACTACTTTAAACATAATACTGCAATATCAAAAGTCAATGTTGTCATTTTAAAGTCAGCTTTCATTAAAGCAAACCTCCAGCCAAGAATAACAACATAAACATGAATAGTCCAATAAAAAATGTCATAACATCTTAGCCCCACTGCAAAGGTTCATTTCTTACATACCCCGAGATGTTCTTTAACATGAAAAAATAAATCTAGTGACATGTCCACTTTTATGTACACTATATTGCCAAAAGTATTGGGACTCCGGCCTTTAAACGCACATGGACTTTAATGGCATCCCAGTCTTAGTCTGTAGGGTTCAATATTGAGTTGGCTCCGCCCTTTGCCGCTATAACAGCTTCAACTCTTCTGGGAAGGCGTCCACAAGGTTTAGGAGTGTGTCTATGGGAATGTTTAACCATTATTTCAGAAGCGCATTTGCAGTCTTCACTCTAATTCATCCCAATGGTGTTCTATCGGGTTGAGGTCAGGACTCTGTGCAGGCCAGTCAAGTTCCTCCCCCCCAAACTCCCCAATTCATGTCTTTATGGACCTTGCTTTGTGCACTGGTGTGCAGTCATGTTGGAACAGGAAGGGGCCATCCCCAAACTCTTCCCACAAAGTTGGGAGCATGAAATTGTCCAAAATGTCTTGGTATGCTGATGCCTTAAGAGTTCCCTTCACTGGAACTAAGGGGCCAAGCCCAACCCCTGAAAAACAACCCCACACCATAATCCCCCCTCCACCAAACTTTACACTTGGCACAATGCAGTCAGGCAAGTACCATTCTCCTGGCAACCGCCAAACCCAGACACGTCAATCGGATTGCCAGACAGAGAAGCGTGATTGGTCACTCCAGAGAACACGTCTCCACTTCTCTAGAGTCCAGTGGCGGCGTGCTTTACACCACGGCATCCCACGCTTTGCATTGCACTTGGTGATGTGCGGCTTGGATGCAGCTGCTCGGCCATGGAGACCCATTCCATGAAGCTCTCTACGCACTGTTGTTGTGCCAATCTGAAGGCCACACGAAGTTTGGAGGTCTGTAGCTATTGACTCTGCAGACAGTTGGCGACTTCTGTGCACTGTGCGCTTCAGCATGCGCTGACCCCGCTCTGTTATTTTTACGTGGCCTACCACTCCGTGGCTGAGTTGCTGTTGTTCCCAGTTGCTTCCACTTTGTTATAATACCAGTAACAGGTGACCATGGAATATTTAGTAGCCAGGAAATGTCACAGATGTACTTATTGCACAGGTGACAATCTATCACTGCCCCACACTTGGATTCACTGAGCTCCTGAGAGCGACCCATTCATTTACAAATGTCTGTAGAAGCGTCTGCATGCCGAGGTGCGTGATTTTATACACCTGTGGCCATGGAGGTGATTGGAACACCTAAATCCAATGATTTGGAGGGGGTGTCCCAATACTTTTGACAGTTTAGTGTAGCAGCTTGTGATGCGTCTCTGAAAGGGTTAAAAGCAAATCGCATGGCTACCTCAATTTTGCCGCCCAAATTATCTGCTTAGGGCAAATTACCTGTTAAAGAGACAGAATTATTTTTTTGAAAAGTGAAATATTGTAATCTCATAATTGCTGGAAATGTTTACAGGTATGACACGACTAGGAAACGGTAAACGTTGGGCCAGCAAAGAAAACTAAAAGCTTAATTACGGTATGCGTTCTAGGAGGCGGCGTCATTAGCCCGGCTGCAGATGTGTGAGCAGGTACGTGTCTGTGCCTGCCGGATCCGCAGCTTTCCATAACACGGCGTCCTGCGCTGAGAGCGCCGGCTAATGACTTACAAAATAATCGCTAATGATGCAAAGACTAGAGAATGTGTCCAATGAATGTGTCAATATATCCATCATGCTACCAGCGCCATTGCTAATCCAGCACAACAATAGGGAAGATGATGCATGTGTCATTATCTGTGAACGGGTCAGGAGCAGAACGGCGGACTAGCCTAGAATTCCTTCAAGCCATCTTCTGTATAGGAGGGAGAAAGAGTGACACACTCCACACAATACATAATAGTAGATGTGAACCCTGAGAGGATGACATTACCATTGCAAAAGCAAACTATCATACTCAATTGCCGTGGATAACGGTATGTACAGGACAGGAGTGTGGAGGATATGACGGGGGGCAGTATATACAGGAGAGGAGTGTGGGGGGTATGACAGGGGGCAGTATATACAGGAGAGATGAGTCTGCCCTCCATTTCAGAAGATAGAGCACATGCCTATTTTAAACTGTCGCATCCCTGAATTCCAGTGCATAGTGACAGATCTATTATACTAGTTTATTTTTCATTGCTAAATGCCTTCATCTGGAGAATCGTGTCAATGTCTGAAAGAAGTCTCAAAATTGTTGCAAACATGCAGGGAACCTCCAGGAGGATAGCTGAATAGCCCTGAATTACTTAGTGACATTAAAGGATAATTTTTTTCCCTCCCCCCAATGTTAATTAAAGCACTTACCTTAAATGATGTCTCCTAAGGTGCCCATACACTGCACGATTATCGCACGATAATCGCAGGAAATCCCACAATCGCACGATAATCGCAAATTGTATGGAAGGCATGCGACCATTTCAACTGTACGGTCGCACGTCTTCCGTCGAACAATCAGCCTGCTTGTCCGACAACTGCCAAACGGGCTGGTGTGCGCACGCACACACTGCCCATTCAGCATTGCAGTCATCGGTAGCCCGCCCCTCAGGGGACAGGCTTCCGATGATCGCAAGTACGATCTGCCCGTCCAAGGTGGTCAGATCGTACGGGCTTTTAATGAGCATACGACCATCGCAAGACAAAAGTCTTGCGATGGTCGTAAGGTGTATGGGCACCTTAACGCTGGATGTCCCCCAGCCAGGAAATGAGGTGGTCTCTGTCTGACTTGCTGCAGCTTCTATTTACATTGTGAGAAGCTTGCAGTGTGCAGTGATATCACAGGAAGACATTTCAGTCCAGGAGAGGAGCTGGTACTATTGTGCAAGATCGAAGGGAAGGCCGGAGGTCAGATAGAAGACTGAAGGGAAGGCCGGAGTTCAGCTTTAATGATGTATTAGTGGATACAGAGCTGCATTAATCTGTGTCTTTTACTTCTGCCTAGAGTTCAGCTTTAAATACACTGGGGGGAATTTATCAAAACTGGAGCAAACATAATCTGGAGCAGCTGTGCATGGCAACCAATCAACATCTCTCTTCAGTTTCCTCAGGTAAGATTTGAAAATGAGAGATAGAAGCTGATTGGTTACCGTGCAAATATGCTCCAGATTTGAGAAATTCCCTCCACTGTTCTTTATTTACGGTGGGTTGGAGTTCTACTTTAAGACCCCATAACACTTGGGAATATCCTAAGCTTACCCCTCTTAAATGCAATCTGTTTGTGGTTTGGGAGTAATTTAGTTTATTACATCATGGCAATCCCCCCACCGCTGCCGCCAATATCTGGTTACATTCGCGGCAGCCTGTTCCTGTGCTGGAAACGGTTGTGTTTGTAAATATAATTCTCTCCTGCGCCTGCTTGGCATTCCATCTTATCAACTACCGAGACAGGAAGTTTGTACACAATTATGTTTGTTTAACTTGCAGAAACGGCGCTGTACGCTTGTCCGCTCGCTGAGAAAACAGCGGCTAGTGCGCGATTGTGTTGTATTGACATTGTCTCCACGCTCCGCGCTCATCCCGATAATGACAAGTCTGTCGCTCAATTACGTTTGTGAATAAAAAGGGAAAACAAAAATAAATTCCTTTATTTGAGCGGAAAATACATCCTGTTTGTCTCCGTCTCTATGGAGCGTGACATTATGGAGCTGCGGCTGGGACATAGGGGCGGAGGAAGGGGAGGAGGGGGGGGCAAAAAATACAGCTGTCAGGATGTTCGGGTAATGTGCAAAACGTAATCGGCCGAAGGTCCCAATTTTAATATTTTCTGGTATTCTCTCTTTCTCTCCGACTTTCCCGCAGTCATAAAGTATTCTAAAGCCCACCGCCGCTCTCAATATTATTTACAAACCAGCAGCTCACCATTGTAAATATTGTTACAATTTAAACAAGTAGCTTTCACGGCAATACTCGCCTCCTTTCCCGTGCTGACCCAACAGGCTTGGAGATTCAGACCCGATTCCCTTCTGCAACAAATATTGCTTCTCTTCTATTTCAATACATTTTATTAAAACCACTATGAAGCTCCTCCTACATCATTCCTTCCAACAGACATGACTTCTCCACTGATGCGTTTCGCCCTCAAACAAGGCTTAATCATAGTAACTCTCTATGAGTTCCCATGCTGTGGCATCATGGCATACAAGTGACATTTTATAGATAACATTGTCTGTAGTCTAGATACATTGACATGAATGGCACCACCATGCCCAAACCCCCCACCCTCCCCCCGCCCCAGAACACGTGCCCGGCTTGAAGGCCGGTGGATGTGGTGCACCTGGATGGAGGAAGGCCGGGGGATGTGGTGTACCTGGATGGAGGCAGGCCGGTGGATGTGGTGTACCTGGATGGAGGCAGGCCGGTGGATGTGGTGTACCTGGATGGAGGCAGGCCGGTGGATGTGGTGTACCTGGATGGAGGCAGGCCGGTGGATGTGGTGTACCTGGATGGAGGCAGGCCGGTGGATGTGGTGTACCTGGATGGAGGCAGGCCGGTGGATGTGGTGTACCTGGATGGAGGCAGGCCGGTGGATGTGGTGTACCTGGATGGAGGCAGGCCGGTGGATGTGGTGTACCTGGATGGAGGCAGGCCGGTGGATGTGGTGTACCTGGATGGAGGCAGGCCGGTGGATGTGGTGTACCTGGATGGAGGCAGGCCGGTGGATGTGGTGTACCTGGATGGAGGCAGGCCGGTGGATGTGGTGTACCTGGATGGAGGCAGGCCGGTGGATGTGGTGTACCTGGATGGAGGCAGGCCGGTGGATGTGGTGTACCTGGATGGAGGCAGGCCGGTGGATGTGGTGTACCTGGATGGAGGCAGGCCGGTGGATGTGGTGTACCTGGATGGAGGCAGGCCGGTGGATGTGGTGTACCTGGATGGAGGCAGGCCGGTGGATGTGGTGTACCTGGATGGAGGCAGGCCGGTGGATGTGGTGTACCTGGATGGAGGCAGGCCGGTGGATGTGGTGTACCTGGATGGAGGAAGTCTGGTGGATACAGGGGTACCTGGATGGAGGAAGGCTGGTGGATATGGTGTACCTGGACAAAGGTAATGTACTATAGAGATAAAGTGATAATTTTGCCACTTTATAGATCGCTGGTTCGGCCTCATCTGGAGTATGCGGCTCAATTTTGGCCACCAAGCCACAGAAAGGATGTCGTGGAGCTGGAAAGAGTCCAGAGAAGGGCAACCAAACTAATTAAGGGTCTGGAGGAGGTGAGGAGATTTAGGCCTTATTCACACCAAATGCAGAGCAGATCCGGTCAGGTTTCTGCACACGCAGTGCAGTGGGTTGTGCCGCGTTTTTGATGCGTTCCGGGCCGGTTTTGGTTCAAAAAAATTTTTTACGTTGAACATGGGCTTTCAGGCACTTGCATGCGTTTTTGATGCGTTTGTGTTTTTGATGCGTTCCAGAGCAGATCCAGAGCAGGTAAAATAGGGTTTGCCGCAGTTTTTTCACCTGCTCTGGATCTGCTCTGGATCTGCACGCTGCGATGTGAACTGGAGCTCAAAATACCATAGGAATACATTGGACGCAGTTTTGATCCGGTCTGCACCTGCTCTGGTCTGGATCTGCTCCGCGCTTGGTGTGAACAAGGCCTAGGGGGGAACATGATTTTAATGTACAAAATGTTTGGCGGCGATAGCAACAGCAGCAGTAGACATTTTACTGTAAACTCCCTAACAAGGACTAGAGGCCACCACCTAAAATTGGTGGAGAAAAGATGTATCCACAAAGGGCGTAGGGGCTTCATTTTGGAACTCTCTGACACAAGCACTGGTATCAGCAGAGAATATGGATTCATTCAAAAATCTATGAGATACCTTCCTCAGAGACAGTAACATACAGGGGTACAGGTACTCTTAAAGCCTAGACGACACAAGGACTCTTATACACACATGCACGCACTACACACACACTTACCGTCATATATAAATACAGTGTATGGCCAGACATTTGTAGACAACTGACCATCACACCTCTATGAGCTTGACATCCCATTCCAAAACCATGACCATTAATAACGAGCTGGTCCCGCAATAACTGATATAACAGGCTCTACTCTTCCATTAAAGCTATCCACAAGATTTTGGGGTGTGACCATGAGAACTGCCTGCCCAAATATGCAGCTGTGAGGTCAAGTGCTGATGTTGGATGAGGAGACCTCTCTAACAACTGGTGTTCCAAATGATACCAAAGGTGTTCATTGGGCTTGAGGTCAGGGCTCTGTGTAGGCCACTCGAAATTCCTTCAAATTGGTCAAACCAGGTCATTATGGAGCTGGCTTTGTGGACACGTTGATGCTGGAACAGAAAATTGTCCAAAATGCCTTTGTATGGTATAGCACAGGGGTGTCCAAACTTGTGCCAGATTTGATAAAGTGAACATGCGTGAGGGCCGACCATTTTGCCTGACATTCTTTGAACCATTAAAATGACGCAGTGCGGAGGTCAGTAATGTGACGCAGAGTGTGGAGGTCAGTAATGTGACGCAGAGTGTGGAGGTCAGTAATGTGACGCAGTGCGGAAGTCAGTAATGTGACGTAGAGTGTGGAGGTCAGTAATGTGACGCAGTGCGGAGGTCAGTAATGTGACGCAGTGCGGAGGTCAGTAATGTGACGCAGTGTGGAGGTCAGTAATATGACGCAGTGTGGAGGTCAGTAATGTGACGCAGAGTGTGGAAGTCAATAATGTGAAGCAGTGCGGAGGTCAGTAATGTGACGCAGTGTGGAAGTCAGTAATGTGACGCAGTGCGGAGGTCAGTAATGTGACGCAGTGCGGAGGTCAGTAATATGACGCAGTGCGGAGGTCAGTAATGTGACGCAGAGTGTGGAAGTCAATAATGTGAAGCAGTGCGGAGGTCAGTAATGTGACGCAGTGCGGAGGTCAGTAATGTGACGCAGTGCGCAGGTCAGTAATGTGACGCAGTGCGATTCTTCTCGTTCTGTGCAGCAGCAGAGCAGAGCTGACAGGAGATCGTGGCTGCAACAGAGGCGGCCGCTTTTTAGGGGAATCAAAACGGGCTGCAATTGGCCCGCGGGCCATACTTTGGACATGACTTGTATAGCATAATTGGAGGGATACCCATGTACTTTTGGCCATTTAGGAAGGTATAATGCTCAGGTCTCCAGAAACGTTTAGCCCGATACGGTCACTGGCTATGTATGGCTTCAATACTTTTGAGTTACAGGCCCAAAACAAGCCTGCCTATGCCAGCCGGG
>NW_017306568.1:1453944-1469856 GCF_000935625.1 Nanorana parkeri
GGGGCTCTCTGTTCCTCGTCTCTGTGGCCTGTTCTCTGCAGGTCCTAACAGGCAAGTCATCTTTCAGTCTGGTACATTAATGGCTTATCCATTATGGGCTTTGATAAACAGGCTGAACATGTACGGTATTGCGTGGTCCTGCCTGCTGAAAACATGAGGAGAGAGTACTGTCCAGCCTGGCGTAGCTGTGGCTCCTGGACTGGCTTTGCAGTCCAAAGTTCAAAGGGTAAGAGCATAGGGAGGAGGTGGGGGGTCAGGTAGGATTAACATATAAAGGTACCTTTTCGAGTGTCAAAGTGTGAATTATCTCAGCATTGTTCTTTTGTCAGTTTTGGACTGATTTTAGAGACTTCATATTCAAAAACATAGTTTTTAATGATTTTTTGGGGTTTTATTTATAATTTTGTTAATTATTTTTTTTATAATTGGAGTGATACAGACAGTCATTTGTCATGCCATTCCATTCATGAGGCCCAGGGTTCCTCTTCTAGTGCTCACATACGGAAGTTTAAACACCAGCATTAGCAAAATAGCTGGTAGGCTCCAGCGCGTTGTTTTGAAAGGCCCGTCTTCCGGCAGACGCAGATGACACCATTTATACAAAGTTAATTGGAAGAGGAAACGTTGGAAGAATACAGACATGCCTATGATGACACCAGCCAAGCCCTCATTCCCCCGAGTAAATAAATGGCGTTGAAAAGCGTCTGAATGCCATTGTTCCCCGCACCAGGAATCCCAACCGCTCGTCCTGAGGTTATGTCTGCAGCAGAAAACTTGAGCTATAGTTGACTGATAAAGTATAATAGGGGCCCACATCCCGAGCAGTGCCCCTGAAAATCTTGATAATCCCAGGAACAATGCGTCGGACGTGTAGACAAAGGTAAATCATTGTCTGCCCCACAGAATCCAACAACCGCACTGTCAGCCGGGGGGAATCACGGTTCCATCAACACCGCATTCCACAGAACGTTCATGACATCGTCTATGGCTGGCTGTGTACACAGGTGACGTCTCCGCCATTGCCACAACAGATACCGAGCGCTGCGTACTGATGTACCCGGAGAACCTTCCTAATAGATTGGGCTGCTCCCTGTCTTTGGAAGATCAGACCTGACTTCAGCCTAAAGAACACCAATGCTAAGAAGGAGGAGGAAGATGGCATATTTTGGAAGCATTAGGTTTCCCCTATTTATGACTTCGATGGTCATTGAAGGTTACATGTCCAGCCAGTGGCGTAACAATCACCATAGCGACCCAGACGGCCGCTACGGGGCCCGGGGCACAGGGGGACCGGGCCAGGACATCCCCCTGATGCCGTGCGGGCCGCCTGGGTCGCTATGGCATCTCAGGCTGCTGGCTGTCACTGGCAGCTGTGAGGAGGAACGTGTCGCTGTTAGATCACCAGCAACCTGTCAGTGATCTGTGCAGCGGCGCGTTCCTCCTCACAGCCGCTGCTGAGTCAGTGACAGCCAGCAGCTGTGGAGGAGGAAGGCTGGGCCCGGCGCCAGAAGCAGATGAGGCGAGGCCCGGTGACGGAAGAGGCGGGGCCTGCCATCGACCATGGAGGCGGATCAGGGCTGACAGGTAAGAGGTGTGCAGCCCACCGAGACCCTGCAGAGCCCATCATAGAGAGACTATGGTGGGCTCTGCACGGTCACTCTCAGGTGGGCTCTGCAAGGGGCATAACCAGAAATCACAGGGCCCCATACAACATTTTGCGATGGGGCCCTGTGATTTCTAGTTACGCCCCTGTGACCAGACCACGTAGCAGTGTCAGTATGTGTCTTTTAACTTAAGCACTACAGCCCGGGACTCTGTATATGGAACAATGTTTACAACTGGCAAGCAGTCATTGATTAGCGTGGTCACCTTACCACTCTGACCAATGGGAAGCACACCTGAGAATGGTCAGGTGACCACGCTGGCCAATGACTGCTCACCATATGTGCGCATTATTCCATATACAGAGTACTGGGCTGCAATGCTGTGTCCTGTACAATAGCTGACGCGGGGGGAACAGCGGCTCCCCCTAAGTTATGACTACTGGTGGGGGGCCAGAGGGGACTAATTTGAGGGGGAGATTTCACTTCCCCACATTTGCTGGAAAACTGGAATTACCCTTTAATTTATGAGAATTAGGGATGCACCGATACAAGTATTGGTATCAGTGCCGATACTGAGTATTTGGGTGAGTACTTGTACTCACCTAAATGCTCCGATATCTTCCCCGATACCGGAACTTCCAGTGATAGGAAGATTTCTTCTGACCGGCAGTGCCGTAGGGGAACATGGAGCCGGCTTCCCGGGCGATCAGGAAGGCAGGCTGCAGGTAATGACCCGTCATCAGCTTCCCAGGAAATCAGGAAGCCAGGCGGCGTGTCATTGCCCGCTGCCCGTCTTCCTGATTGCCCGGGAAGCCGGCTCCATGCCAGCGGAAGCACCGGTATCGGTACTAGGTATCGGCGGGTACCGACTGCAAAATATCGGTACTTGTACTCGATACCGAAAACCAGTATCGGTGTATCCCTAATGAGAATAGTGCACCAATAATATCTTTTAAAAAGTGCAACTTTTCGCACAAAAACCCCCAATGTGCGCCGAATAAATAATGAGCGGAAAAATTAGTTTGACAATATTTGCCGCAATGGAGGCGTGAAAAATGCACCGAGATGGCAGAAAAAAAATCTGGATCAGTATGGATGTCCCCGTTGTGCCATCCATTTCCATCTTGCAATGGAGGAAAAAAAAATGGATTTACCGAACCCGTGTTGGTCTATGCGGAGCAGGATCTAAATCAGGGGTAGCAAACCTCCGGCCCTCCAGCTGTGGTGAAACTACAAATCCCATGATGCATCTCTCCCCGGGAGTCATGTCTGTGGCTGTGAGAATCTTGCAATGCCTCATGGGATTTGTAGTTCCACCACAGCTGGAGGGCCGGAGGTTTGCTACCCCTGATATAAATGGACGCGTGTCCGTTTACCCGCGATCCATCACGATCAGGTCCGCCAAAACGGAACTCTGTTCCACCTCAGGTTCTGATGAAGGGGGCGTGCCCCTGAAACGCGTAGACCTTTTTAAAACATACGGGAGCAGAGGACGCTGATTTGGAGATCCCCTCAGACTTCCCCTGCTGGAGATTTTATATTTTATCGTTTCCTTTTACGCTTATGATCATTGGCTTTCGTGTAAGTACATTTTCACTTGCGTGTTGTACTCATCAAATAAAAGTTTTACACTATGGAGGCGCTCTGTGTTGCTTTTGTTTCCCAGATCGATGGTCGTTGTTGACCAGTGGGAGCTGCCTCTATGGTGTACCAATGAACTTTACAGCCGGATTTCTCTGCAAACCGGGGGCGCCGGTATTGCTTTTTTCAGGAACTCTGTTCCGTTTAGTTTTCCGGACCTGGCCAGAGTTGGGGGAAATCATGAATCTGATCATGGCACGGCCTCTGGGAGTCATGCCTGTAACTATCAGTCTTGCAATGCCTCATGGGACTTGTAGTTCCACAAACTGGAGGGCCGGAGTCGCCCTCCCATGCCACAGACTTAACATCGGCCTTCCGATCAGATCTGCCTAATCAGAACACCCGTCTCAAAGGGGCCTTCAGGTTTTTTCTTTTACTAGATTATTGTTTCTGTCTGTGTTCATGTTACAGAGTTTCCTTCACTTCCTGTCTGGTGCAA
Source organism: Nanorana parkeri (assembly GCF_000935625.1). Classification (NCBI taxonomy): domain Eukaryota; kingdom Metazoa; phylum Chordata; class Amphibia; order Anura; family Dicroglossidae; genus Nanorana; species Nanorana parkeri. Next base: position 1,457,629 of record NW_017306568.1, read on the forward strand.
ACAGTGTGAGCAGGACAGGAAATGAAGGGAAATCTCTCTTACGGAGCCCCAGCCAGCAGTGAAAATCAGACGGGGGTTCTAAATCCATTTCAATCGAAAGTAGAAAAAAAAGGTTTGGGCTTTTTAATGCATATTATTGGTGTTAAAACTGAACTCCAGGGCAAGGAAATATTGTCCTCATGCAAGAGTCATGTGTACCTGTATTATTCCTGAATCTTGGTGAACTTTGTGTATTTCTTCCAAATCTGTGCAGTAATCCAATGTGACACCGCTCACTGCTGCTAATCTTTTTATTGAAAGATTCAAGCAACTTTTATACAAAGGTAACAAAACATAAACGTAGTGTAAACTGTACAAAAATCAAAAAAATTGTGTAGGGTAACTGGTCTGGTATCCGCCCCTCCTGTAATGAAGACTGATTACTGCTGCTCTCTCTCCTTGTGCAGCGTGACTGGTCTTGTCTCCGCCCCCTCCTGTAATAAAGACCGCTCACTGCTGCTCTCTCTCCTTGTGCACAGTGACTGGTCTTGTCTCTACACCCTCCTGTAATAAAGACCGGTCCCTACTGCTCTCTCATTGTGCAGGGTAACTGGTCTTGTATCCGCCCCCTCCTGTAATGAAGACTGATTACTGCTGCTCTCTCTCCTTGTGCAGGGTGACTGGTCTTGCCTCCGCCCCCTTTCTGTAATAAAGACCCGTCACTGCTTCTCTCTCCTTGTACAGGGTGACTGGTCTTGATTCCGCCCCTCCTGTAATTTTCAGCAGCAAGTCTGTAGTGGGTGGGGCCTGCTGGGCTCCTCCCAAAGCTCTGCTCTCTGCACAAGCTATGTACAGTACAGTGATGATGCCACTGCTACTCTTACAAGGTAATATCTGGGTTTATAAAAGGCATGTTGTGCACACCAATCGGATTTATACATTTTGCGGCTACCAATGAAAATATATCAATGAAAGTTTCTGAGCCCGGAGCTTTAATAACAAGAGTCGACTTACACCGTTCTCCTTGGCTGATCGGGCGACTTGCAGCAGGACATCTTCCCCCACGAACGGACGGACGGCATCGTGGATGATCACCACCTCCGGCTTCTGCAGCGCCGGCCCCAGCGAATGATCTTCTAGGAAAGCTCGGAGCCCGCTGAGGATGGACCGGTGACGCGTCAGCCCGCCTTCCACCAGAGTTATACGTTTGTGTCCATATTTGTGAACGACGGACTTCATCAAACCGACGCTTTCCGCGGCTACGACCACAACGATGTCCGATATCCAGCCGACTCTGCAAGAAGGAGAAAGAACATTTATAGGAATGGGAGCATCACATGATCAGTCATATTACAGAGTCGTTAATCAGCTGTACAGTCCAACTACGTATGTGATGGAGGATTTGTAATACTGTTCAGCCGCTCTTCACTCACCTCTGCCAGGTCCCTGACCTCACTTATCACCTATTACAGTTAAAGAATACACTTTGGTCAGGAACCGCCCCTGACTGTGATTGGACACTGAAGGAGCAGCAGACTACTGATGAAAAAAACGCCGCATCTCCGTCATCTGCACCGAGCACTGCCCCTCCGCTCGGACACACAGACCGCACCGGGGAGGGGGTCCCGTGAATAGGCTGCACCGATTGGTTCCCGGGAATAGGCCGCGCCGGAGGGATCCCGTGGATAGGCCGCACCGGAGAGCTCCCGGGGATAGACCGCACCGGAGAGCTCCCGGGGATAGGCCGCACCGGAGAGGTCCCGGGAATAGGCCGCACCGGAGAGGTCCCAGGGATAGGCTGCACCGGAGTTATCCGGGGGACAGGCCGCGCCGAAGAGGTCCCGGGAATAGGCCGCACCGGAGGGACACCTAGGTCGGAGCTGAGGAGAGGCCTGCATGTCCCATCCCCCTCTATATTCCCTATACACAGGGGGCTCAGTTATAGATGGAGCTGAGCTAACCGCTGCAATTGTGCGTTTGTCGCAATTTTATTGCGTTCAAATAGCTGCAAACCGCAATTCGAGCCAATGCGTTTTTCTACGTTTGCACTTTTGTGGGTGCGGCGGGTCCTGTTGATTTTTGTTCACGTTGCAGACACATCCCTGACGCACAAGAACACAATTGTGCATTGTATTTCTACCGGTCTACACCAACCCAGCACAACACACGCGGTGCACTGTCGAAAAATACGAACAGCGTCTATTGTCCGTGGAACTTCAACGTATGAAAGTGCATTACGGAGAACTGCGTTCTGGCGAATGGGCTCCCAAAGCACCTGAGTGTGGATAAAACCACACCGGGACCTTTTTTGGAACCTAAAACACGGTAGTTGGCATGATGTAGTGCAGGTGCTTTCCCTTAGTGTGTTGGGGTGCAATTCAAAATGAATGGCACCGCGTTGTGTGAACGCAGCCTGAGACGCCTTTAATGACACGTGGCCCAGGGGGGACCCAGAGCAATGACACACTGCTACTTGGTGGTCCCTGAACACTGACACCTGGGGGTCCAAGAACACTGATATTTGGGGTCTTAGAATAATGAAACACTGACACTTAGGTGTTTCAGAGTCCCAGAGCACTGACCAGGGGTGTGGACATTTTTGAAAAAACTACTTGTCCAAGGGCTAAAGCAGGGGTCAAATCTACTTGTCCTTCATGACAATCTACTTGTCCCAATGCCAAAAAAAAAAAGTTTAAAACTAGGGATGCACCAATACCAGTTTTTGGGTATCGAGTATGAGTACCAATATTTTGCTTTCAGTACTCACTGAGTATCGGAGTTCTGTGTAGTTCCTGACAGCCGAGACAGGTGGCGATCACAGCGCCACAGTCTCAGTGATAGCACAGAGCAGACGAAGAAAGGAAGTTCTTCGTCTGCTCTGCGGGCTCTATGGTGAGCTCCCGTGCCGTGGTGACAGGTCCAGCAGAGGAGCGGGGGACCCCAAAAACCACAGCGCGGGGGGGTGGCGGACAGGATCGCCGATTCTCGCTTCATACAAGTGATCTGATTAGATCACTTGTATGAAAACGAGCGGCGGCTCCACAATATGCATTTAGCTCTGCTTGTCCGGAGCAGGGCTGAATGTATTAAAAAACTACTCGCCCGGCGCCCGAAACTGCCTGTCCCGGGCGTTGGGCGATAGGAATTCCACACCCCTGACTGACATTTGGGATTTTAGAACTATGGGGTACTGACTTGATTTCCCAGAAAGGAAGGCCCGAAGTGAGAAAAAAAACAATCCCAGAACAATGATACACCAATACTTGAGGATCCCAGAACAGTGAAATCTGGACTCTTGGGGCCCCTTAACATTGACACTGAAATTTGGAGTTTCCCAGATTAAAGGAGAACTATGGGGTTAAGGCTTTTCCCCATAGTTCTCCTTAGGGTAACGGGAGGACACAAACTAGCGTCCTCCCGTCACCCTAGGCTCAGTATACTGCGAGCTGTAGCTCGCACAAATAAGATACATTGTTGTTCATAGTTAAAGGATAACTATGGGGTCAGGGCTTTTCCCCATAGTTCTCCTTAGGATAACGGGAGGACACAAACTAGCGTCCACCCGTCACCCTAGGCTCAGTATACCGCAAGATGCTGCTCGCGCTATACTGTGACGCCGCAGCTGAAGCGGATCCCGACAATTGTGTCGGGATCCGCCCAGCTGCGTGACTGACAGCTGGCTCTGCCTATCTAGAGGCAGAGCCAGCTGTACCCCCCTCATACTTCTCCTTTAATGACATTTTCCTGCACATAGCATGACGCCCCCGACAAGCCTTTTTCATTCTAAAATGGCCGACTGCAGATAACAATCGGCTGCTTGTAGTTTCAGGCCGGATCGCTCCTAATTTGGGGAGCAGTGATTTATAATAGGTTCCAGGATCCTCTCTACATATTTTAGCCTCACTGGTCCTTTAAGCCGTGTAGGTGTATCGGCTGGAGTGACGTCAGAGGAAGTAAATCATCTAAACACATCTTGCAGTTATTAACCGCTATGGAAGCCAAACAATAATTGAGTGCGCTGACATAATAAGAAATGTCACATTGTAAGTTAACATATTATCAGAATAAAACTCCGCCGATGATGCAGCGCAGGCCGAAGCCCTGATTGTTTTTCCAGCCGCCGAGATGTTAAACATGACTTGTATTGTTTTATGGACCTTAAAATGTCTCCCATTAGTAACTCAATAAGTTTCCTAATGTGCACCTGATCTGAAGTCCTACTTCCTCCCTGCCTGTCCCCGGGACCGCATTAGTATATTCATTTTGTCATTTATTTCTGTCCAATTTCCTTTAACTTTTAAAAATGAACTCGTATTCCATCTACATTAAAGTGTTATTAAACCCTTGTTAACATAGAGAGGGGAGTTTATCAAAACTGGAGCAAACAGAATCTGGAGCAGTTGCCCATGGCAACCCAGAGCCGTAGCTAGCTCCTTTTGCGCCCGAGGCAAGAACAGAAAATTGTGCCCCCCAACAGACATGTTATGTCACCCTATGCCGCGCACGCACGGCGTCATGTGACATCATGCGCCCCGCCTCCAGGATGGCGGCACCAAATAGCATAAAATTTGTTTCGTTTGATGAGACTAATGGAAACATTTTTAGTTTCTGTTCATTTAGTCTTTTCACGTGTCTAATAGTGTGTGTGTGTGGTGGGCGGGGGGGCGGCTTCTGGGGGCTTTGAGGAAATGTCAGGGGTCTAAACAGACCTCTGACATTTCCCTTTTGAAATAGAAAAAGAGATTGAGGACACAGAGTCCTCTGCCCATGCAGCGGGGAATGCGAGGAGAAGCTATGTTGGACGTCTGGCGCCCCTGTTGCCAATGGCACCCTGTTGTCGCCATGGCAACAGGGGCGAGGGGGCGCAGCCAGGCTGGCCCTGGCTACGCCCCCTCTCAGCTGCGCCTGAGGCGTGTGCCTCACTCGCCCCATGGTAGCTACAGCCCTGTGGCAACCAATCACCTTCTCTCTTCAGTTTGCTCAGGTAAGATTGCAAATCTGCTGCAGTTTTGATATATTCCCGCCATTGTGTATATCACAGAATACCTCATGTAGTTCTATTCTTGCTGTCTCCTTTGTGTTTGTAGCACTATCTATGCCCTTGGTATTTCCACCCATAGGGTGGTGGCTATGCTGTCAGGCAGGGTCTCCCGGTGCCTCATCGTAGCCCCCCTGATGTGTGCACTCCCAGCTAAAGGTTGTGAGAGAAGGGAACAACCGAAGCTCTACCGACGAAGACCGATTTGTTGGTACCCTCCCAAGGAAGAACTCGCAATTTTCTCAGAAATTACTTAAAAACTGACCAACGTACTTGGGATCCATCATTGTTTATTCTATTTTTAATAAAAATCAGGCTTTGCTTTATTTTTTTTTGATCCAACAAATTATTTTGAGTAAGAAAACAAATAAAAATGGCATGGACAAACATGATGGCACCCCCACCTAATATTTTGTTGCACAACCGATAGAGGAAATCACTGCAAACAAGTGATTTCTGTTGCACTCAATCAGTATTATATATAGTGTCAACAGTTTGCTCAGCGCTTTATAAAATGGGACTTCTGCACCTGGCAAGAGGTAGTTTGTAGGGATGCACCGATACTAGTATCGGTATCGGTGCCGATACCAAGTATTTGGGTAAGTACTCGTACTCGCCCAAATGCTCCGATACCTAGCACGAGTACTTCCTGTATCAGGAAGCCGGGCAGCGCATCATTACACGCTGCCCGGTTTCCTGATTGGCCATGCTCCATGCTCTCTCGTCACTTGTGATGAAAGAGCATGGAGCCGACTTCCCGGCCAATGAGGAAGCCGTGTAGCGTGCAATGACGCGCTGCCCGGCTTCCCGATCGGTCAGGAAGCTAGCGAAGCCGGGCGCCGTGTAATGACGCAGCGCCTGGCATTCTGATTGGCCGGGAAGCCGGCGTCATGCTCCCTCGTCATCTCATGAATCATAATATTAAGAAAGTGACCTTAAAGCATTCGTTTGTATTGCTTTAGAAAAAATGTGACCTGTCCCTTTAAGAAAAAGTATCGGTAATTGGAATCTGTGAGTACTTGATCAAAAGTATCGGTACTCGTACTCGGTCTTAAAAAAGTGGTATCGGTGCATCCCTAGTAGTTTGAATGACTCTTCTAGAACAAACTGCTCCAGCTGTCTCAGGTTTGAAGGGTGTCTTCTGCAGATGGCATGTTTCAGCTCTTTCCATGGTAGTCCCATAAGAATTCACATCAGGACACATAGAAGCCACTTTAGAATAGTCCAATGTTTTTTTCTTAGCCATTCTTGAGTCATTATCCTGTTGGAGGACTCATGAGTTTGGGAGCTGAGACAGAGCTCTCTGACCTGGGGCTGCTGGATTTTTAGTTCCTATGAAGGTGGAAGATCAGGAGGCAGAGTGGGAACACCCAAATGTCCCAGGAGGGTGGGAGAAGAGCCAGGCATCATACATGGCCATTAGTAAAGAGCTGAACACCCCCCGTGTTCGGTTCGATTTAGAACATGGAAAAAGTTCGAACTCAATGCAAGTCTATGGTGCTAGAACTTTGAAAATCAATTGTCCCCATTTTGAAGCCTTAGGCCCCGTTCACACTGAGCGATTTATCGCGCGGTAATTCCCGCGATATCGCGGCTATTTACCGCGCGATATCGCTCTCCAATGCTTGGCAATGGGGCAAAGGGTCCTGCTGTCGCGGGTCGTGCGTCGCTACAGCAGGACCCTTTTTGGAGCAGGTTTTGCCGCGATTCAATGCAAGCATTTGCGCGAAATCGCGCGATATCACGCAAAATGCAAATCGCGCGAATTGCGCAGTGTGAATGGGGCCTCAGGCCCCATTCATACACGAATCGGCCTGCACGTACAGCTCTGTGCTGCGTGCGGGGCCGTACCAAGTAGCTGCCGGGAAGGACAGGTGCTGTGTGTGATTAGAATGCAACCCCCGTCCTTCTCTATGGGGCTACGCGGCCGAACGCCCCCCTACGCTCACCTCATTTGCAGGTCCGTAGGGGTGCGGGTTTTCTGGCCGGGACGCATACAGGATCCATTCCGGCGGCGTATGAATACAATCACCCACACCCCTAAGGGCCTGCAAATGAGGTGAGCGTAGGGGAGCGTACGGCCACGTAGCCCCATAGAGAAGGACGGGGGCTGCGTTTTAATCACACACAGCACCTGTCCTTCCCGGCAGCTACTTGGTACGGAGCTGTACGTGCCGGCCGATTCGTGTGTGAATGGGGCCTTATATGCAAGTTACACACGAACTGCCGATGTTCAAGTCGAACTCAAGCTCGACTCGAACATCGAGCCCATCCCTAATGGCCATAGATGTCACATTCTCCTTTCCTCTTCCTCTAGGCTGAGCTGGGTCATCCCTTCAATTTAAATAATCCGGATTAAAACAATTGATATCTTGTTTATGGTCAACATAAAAGACATTTTTTTGGCTTATTGTTACCAAGGTGGTTATTCGCAAAGCTGCCAAAGCAGAGTGAATAACCGAGCCGAAGTGAAGTGAGATTAAAAAAAAAACGTTCGGCTCAGTATGGCTCATTTCAGATGTACTTCGGCTGCCCTTCGGTCAGCCAAACATGCTCTGGATGTTCGGCTGAGCCGAAGTGCAGAAGGACTTCGACTCAGCCGATCCAACATCTGGATTGGCTGAGCCGAAGCCCTGGCAGCTCACTCACTGCCGTTCGCCCCTATTCACATAGGAGCCGAATGGCAGTGTGTGAATGGCCGAAATGCTTTTTTTTTTTTAAACACCACATTGTACATAGCTGCACCTAATTATTTTTAATGTGAACAGAATACAATGAGGGGAATTTATCAAAACTGGAGAAAACAGAATGTGGAGCAGTTGCCCACGGCAACCAATCAGCTTCTCTCTTCTGTTTGTTCAGTCATGATGTGAAAATGAAAGAGAGAAGCTGATTGGCTGCCGTGCACAGCTGCTCCAGATTTCGTCTGCTCCACTTTTGATAAATTCCCTTCAATGTATTTTTAACAGTTACACATTGTTTTAGCACCCATTCCCTTCTCTTTGGTCATTTGTTGATTGTTCGGGGTGTGGTGCATGGTGGCTAGGGCTGGCGTCTCTTTTGTAACCTCCTACTTTAGCACGCCATTTTGCTTTTCACGCACGTATGACGCATCTGCCATCAAAGTACTGTAGAGGAATGATGAACGCAGCTTACATGCCGGGGTAGCCCCACTGCGAGGGTTAACTTTTCTGCATATGCGGAGTGCTTCTTTAATGGAAGCTGTGAGTTTGTGAATGGGGAGAGCGTCCGTTCATTAATCTGGGCCTGCGAGGTATAGGCGGCGCTGCGAGATCCGATCTCCCCTGGAGAAAACAAAATAACAATTGTCTGGATCCGATCCCTGGACTATGTTAGCGACACGTTTTGCTGGAATTTCAGCAGAAGGTATTAATGTCATATTCAGATATCCGGGTATCGCAGCTGCGCGCCTGCAGGATATCTGCCTTGTCTCTGCTCTGTCACCGCTCGCCGGATCCCCCCCGTGTATTCAGCTCCGTGTCCCTTTATAGTCGTTTGGGGAGGCCGAGAGCGACGTGCGGAGAGCACCGGTCAGCGTTCGTTGACCTGAATGCAGGAAACTGGAGGTGATTGGTTGCCGCCCTTTGGTGTGTCGTCTTTGCCATTCGCGTCACCTGGGAGTTTAGGAAGTAAATACAAATCTTTCAGTGAACTTGGAATGCTCTGTAGTATGCATGTATGTGTGCCGAAATAAAATTCCATTCAAATGAACTTATTTAAACATATTGCTCAATAGCTACTTTGTGTCAACCAAAGGCAAACCCAGGTATTAGCTTGTGAAAGTAGCGGTGATGCTGTGCTGTACATAGCCTGTGCAGAGAGCAGAGCTGTGGGAGGCACCCAGCAGGCCCCACCCACTACAGGCGGCTGCAGAAAACTACAGGCGGGGTCAGTGACCAGACCAGTCACTCTGCACAAAAGGGTGAGCAGCAGGGACCGGTCTTTATTACAGGAGGGGGTGGAGACAAGACCAGTCACCCTGCACAAGGAGGGAGATCAGCAGTGACCGGTCTTTATTACAGGAGGGGGCGGAGACAAGACCAGTCACCCTGCACAAGGAGAGATGTAAATCTGCCTATATAAGTAGTGGGCAAATAATTTTCTCAAGGGGCCACGTGAGAAACTGGGACTTCCGGTGGGCCGAATGTTGGTGCTGGAAACAGCTGACAACACTGGTTGCTATGACCACTAGGTGGTTCTAGCAGTCAATGACTACAGAGGAGGTGGACACCTGCCGTCATTGGTTGCTAAGATGCCAGCAGTCCTAGCAACCAATGATAGCAGGGGAGGTGGACACCTGATGTCATTGGTTGCTAAGACGCCAGCGGTCCTAGCACCCAATGACTACAGAGGAGGTGGACACCTGACATCAATGGTTGATATGACGCCAGCACTCCTAGCAACCAATGATAGCAGAGGAGGTAGACACCTGATTTCACTATTGATTGCTGGGGCTCCAGCGGTCCTAGCAACCAATGACTACAGAGGAGGTGGCACCCGACGTCAATGGTTGATAGGACGCCAGCAGTCCTAGCAACCAATGACTGGGGGTGGGCAGCTTCACTGACCTATGGCTTACAGCGGATGCACTGGCCTTGGAGGCAGCCATACCCAAGCACAGGTCACCAATCGATCCATGCCCAGACCACAGGCTGGACAGGGACAGCCAAAGGGCCAGATGTGTCCTGCAGGCCTAAAAATGCCCAAGTATGGCCTAAAATCCCCCCCCCCCCTGCCCCCCACATAATTCACGTGTCAGTAAAAGTGGACCGGTAAAGCAAACTTTTTGCCTTTGGTGACTTACCAGGACCCAGAAGTGAGCAGATATAGGCAGACACTCGTTCACCCATAGTGATGCATTGCAGTCCATTTTTTGATCCGTGTGCTACAAGATAAAAGAAAGAAGGAAAAATTGCAGCACACCGCGGCAGAGACAGGGGCGTAAAATGAAAACATTTGGATGCGGTCCTTCAGCAATGGAGACGGGTCTCTCGGCGGGACGGCGATAGGTCAGGTTGCAGTTTCAGCGATATCCGGTGGATGGATCTCTCAGGAAATGGGAGCTTTTCATTAGCATTTCCAATCAATTGGTCACAGACTTTACACTAACACTTACCTTATGTTATCCCAGCGCCCTTTGGATTTCCCCTTCCAGCTCGATGACTGATGAGCGCTGCGGACGTGAGACGTTTTACGATTACCCTGCTAAATATATAGCAAAACCGGAACGGAAAGAAGGATCCCCCAGAACAAGCCGAAGGAGCGACAAACCAGAAATACGATTCGTTCCTTTATTTTGGAGGATATTTTGTATATTTTATTTTCATTTAGTTACATTGATTACACAGATATATCACTTATATAGTAATACTGGATGTGACTTCTACATTTTACAGAGCATACAGATCATTAGGGGCTCATTCACACAGGCACAAAGGTCTGCGTACCCTCAAAACCGTCCGGGGGTTGGGGTCTGAGGGCCACAAAACAGGTACCACAGGGCTGTTGGGCACCAGAGCATTCAATTGTACGCCCTTTTGGGGGCAAGGACAAGCTTTAGTGCTCAATCCTATGATCCATGTGGCATAGAAAAAGGGCCACATCTCTGCACCCAGGACCACAGGTGTTGCATACAGCTCAGTGGTGTCACAAGGGGGGTGTGGCCCGCACCCGGGTGACACCATTGCAGGGGTGACACCAAAATGACTGACATTCACTTTGGGGTCACCCCCTCTAAAAAGTCGGGCACTCGGTCATGGCCCGAGAGCCCGACAGTGTCAGGAGAGAGGAGGGGACCCGGCGGCATACTTCATCCCACCGGGATCCCAGCCTCTCTCTGCCGGCGTCCATCACCTAGATGCCGGCAGGCGTCAATCAGATGGCCCCACATGCGCGATTATGTAATCGTGCACACGCGAGGTGACGTCACGCGCACGCGTGATGACGACAAGGCTGGGTGTCACCCGGACCCGGCCTCGGCACGCCCCTGATACAGCTCGCCTGCAGGCTGTGGCTGTATGCTGGTAAATGCTGCTCCGTGCACGCACTTGCACACAGATACAAATGTATGTCCCGGACAACCCTACGGACCCATACGGATGTACGCGATTGGAGCAGCGTTTACCAGCAGAAAGCCGCAGCCTCTCATTGGCTTGTACGCAACGTCTGTGGTTCCCGGCAGCTGAGATCTGGGCGGCTTTTATGCTACATGGAATGACTCCTAACACTTGTCTCTGCCCCAAAGGAGCTTACGATTGAACTCCCTAATGCCCAACCTACAGCCATACACTGATCAGCCATAACATCATGACTGCCTGTGTAATATTGAGTCGGTCTCCCTTTTCCTGACCTGTCCAGTCATGGACTCCACTAGACCTCTGAAGGTGTGCTGTGGTATCTGGCACCAAGCCGTCAGTAGCAGATCATTTAGGTCCTGTAAGTTGTGAGGTGATCGGCCTCCATGGGTCGGACTTGTTTTTCCAGCACATCCCACAGATAATCGATGGATTGAGATCTGGAGAATTTGGAGGCCAAGTCATCACCTCAGACTCTTGTTGTGTTCCTCAAACCATTCTTGAACCATGTGCGCAGTGTGGCAAGGACCATTATCCTGCTGGAAGAGGCCACTGCCATCAGGGAATACCGTCTCCATGAAGGGGTGTACTTGGTCAGGAACAATGTTTAGGTCGGTGGTACGTGTCAGAGTGACATCCACATGAATGGCAGGACCCGAGGCTTCCCAGCAGAACATTTCCCAAAGCCTCACACTGCCTCCGCCGGCTTGTCTTCTTCCCATAGTGCATCCTGGTGCCATCTCTGTAGACTGCTGAGAGCAAAAAACCTCTTCTATATGTAGAATATATGTCTTGTCTAGGGGGATCTAATAGAGAGGTTTACTTACCAAAATGCACGGTCCTGCATTCATCCTCTGCCCCTCTGCCAATGTCATCTGGAGGGGGGGGCATTAAATTTTTTGGGCCATCCCAATGGTCCACTTTACAGTGTATTATTTTTAGAGGGGGAGAATCCAAAATTTTGACCCGTCACTAGAACAGGAGAAGAGGGAAAAATCCTTTAATTGGGGATAATTGTACCGGAGGGGCAGAGACAGGACCAGTCACCCTGCACAATGAGAGAGATCAGTAGTGAAGGTCTTTATTACAGGAGGGGGTGGAGACAAGACCAGTCAC
>NW_017306569.1:0-12423 GCF_000935625.1 Nanorana parkeri
AGATATATGTCGGATTCTTGATGTCCGAGTCCTTAACAATACTTTCCCTCAAGTACTCACCGATACCAACTACCGATACTTTTTTTAGTGTCATGTGACAGTTTTTCTAAAACAATACAAACTAATGATTTTAGGACAGTGGTGAAGCAGCAGAGCTCACTGGGACACTGGTAGTTCTGCCAATGACTCCAAGCTGTAGAGGGACTACAAATCCCAGCAATGCATTATACAGCAATGCAAAAAACCACTAGCTATAGAGCACTACAAATACCAGCAATACATTATACAGCAATTACAAATACTATCAGCTATAGAGGACTATAAATCCCAGCAATACATTATACAGCAATGCAGACCAATATAGAGCTATACACTGAGTGGCCAGATTATTATGACCACCTGACGTTTGTAGGCAAATTAGCTATATTTAGCTATAATTGTAAACAGGCGTTGCGAGGTCCCCAGCCAGAACAGGAGCTTACGACTTACTGGTATTTAAAAATTTAAAGCGCCATTATCAGCACAGATACCGGTACTGGTATCTGTATCGGTGCATCCTTACTGAAAGTAATATTGACCCAAAAGCATTACAGTTTGTCTTTAGTATGCATTTGATTTCCCTTGAGGACATTTTTTGTTCTAATACACATGCTCATTTCAGAATGCTTGCGTAACCATGTAACATTTACATAAGCACATTTTCTATTTAACAGTGGGTTTTTTTTATAGCAAACAAGCAGTCAAGTAAAGCAGAAGTGTCAGAGAATTAGAGTGTCAAACAAAGCACAGATCTAGGCTAGTTAAAACTGTTGTAACTGCTATAACACACCTGGGAGTTTTCAAAGATGAGAGATATTAGCGAGTCTATTTAAAACCTAATAACACAGACTGACGTTGGTACAGTAGAAGCCATTTTGTCTTTTTTGGTTGGATAGTTTTATGTTTCCATAACAGCTGTAGGTGTTTGCTCACAGCTGACAATGTTTCAATGAAAACATGGTTTCACATATGGTCTAACATTCAGGTGCTCTATACATTTTCTCTGGTTGTCTGCCAGGTAAGTATAATTTATAAATAGTTAAATACACTTATTTTATAGGCATAATTATCATGCTACATATGCTTAATGATGCTTTTTTTTTATAGTTAACATGCCAATATACACTGCCAATTTTAATCTAGTGGTGTATTTGTTGCTTATTTTATACTACACATAAACAGATACAACCATAAATAATAACTATAATAACCAATACCATAACCATAATAAACAAACAACATTGGTGTAATTTCTAAATTAGCAATGCACAGAACAAGGAAACCCTGTTTAAAGTGAATGTATAACATTTCTGAATATATTTTTATTAATTTCTTATCATCAGTACTAATATATGTTTATTGTAGATCAAGCAATTACCAGGTAGTGAAGCTAGGATTATAAGACAGAGTGAGCATTGACCATCAAAAACATTTCAGCAGTGGCAGCTCCCATATTTCTATTTAGACAGAATTTAATTTAGAATCGGCAAAAAGTAGAGTATAATTATTGAATTCATATTATTATTGTTTTTTATTTTACTGAGTGGCCTGATTATTATGACCACCTGATGTTTGTAGGCAAATTAGCTATAATTAGCTATAATTTCACGCTGAAGTTGCTAGAGGGCCAGACCATTATAAATAGGGAAGCAGGTTGTTTACCACGACAGTGATTTCTTTCTGAAGATATGGGTAAACAACGCAATTTAACAGCCTTTGAACGTGGGATGATTGTTGGCGCTAGGAGCCATGGAGCGAGTATCAGTAAAACAGCAGAATTCGTTAAATGTTCAAGAGCAGCTGTTGTTAAAGTGTTTAAAGACTGGACTGTCAGACGAAAATCTGGGTCTGAACGTGCGAATTGTGGCCGTCAGCGGCTAGTCAATGTTAGGGCAGAACGGAGAGTGGCATGACTGGTACAAGACATCAGAAGAGCAACAGTGCAGTGTCAGATTCCTGGCATCACCTTTCGACATTTCGTGGAGTCACAAGGCGGCCCAACAAAGTAATCTCGTGGAGTCACCTCGTGGCCCAACGAAGTACTGATGAGGTGGTCATAATAATCTGGCCACTCAGTGTATGTATGTATATATATATATATATAACCTGTTACACACAGGCTCGTCTTTTTCCACATAGGCTGCTTTACTCCACACAGGCAGGGCAGGTTTTCACACAAGGCCAACCGAGGCCTGGCCTTGGGGCAGCAGGGAGTAGAGGGGCAGCAGGGGTGTGGAATTCCTAACTCCCGACGCCGAAACATGCAGTTCAGGGCATCGAGCGGGTAGTTGTTTTCTACATTTAGCCCTGCTTTGGACAAGCAAAGCTAATTGTCCAGCGGGGAAGCCGCTGCTTGTTTTGTACAAGTAATCTCGGCGATGTCAGCCTTCATACAGCGGGGCGCATTGAGGAACCTGGCATTGGGGCAGCAAAGAGAGAAAATCCAGCCCTGCACACAGGTGATCCGCTCACCAGTCCGCCAGACACAGACTGGTTCCAAGTTTTTTGTTATTCAAATACCATAATGTATGTAACCTTTTATGCAGGTCATTTTCAAGAATAAATAACTGAAAAGTTTCAGCAACTGAATTTAGAAAGTGAGGTTAAGTTTAATTCAGAAAGAGGATTACAGAGCTAAGAGCACTTCAGGAGCTGTAATGCACATAATTGCAATGCCCAATTTTTTAGCTTTTATCCACTGATAAAAGCTAAATTATATGCTAGTATACGATGGTTAAAATTGCTTAACATAGTTAGATATGCGTTTTTGATGCTCCATCTTATAATCCTATGCCAGAAAAAGTAGTGAAATGGAAATTACTCCTACTACTAATTCTGTTCACATTGCAGCACACAGGAAGACAGGAAGTATTATGGGCTTCACTCCTGGCTGGTGATGCGGGTTAATCCAAGGCGCCGAGGTTAAGTGGCATCTTGGTCCTCACCAGAACACCCTGCTAGGAGTGATAAGATGGTTATCCTAGTAGCCCCTGGGCTACTTTGCTGCAAGATATCGCCTGGTTGAAGTCCTCGGAATTACCCCAAAAGGGGTAGTAGGAATGGCACTACAACTGGTCAGGGCTGTATAATGGCACTACAACTGGTCAGGCAGAGGTCCAGGCAGGTGGCAGGCAAGAGTATTGAGGAACTAACAGAGTCAGCGATGGGAACAGGAGACACGTGCAGAGTCTGGCGATCTGGCAAGGCAGAAATAACATGAACATGGTAGCTGGCAAGAAGTCACAGCATCGGCCACCATAAAGGAGAGCGTTTAGATACCCTCCTTGACCCATGTGCACACCCAGCACAAGTGATAAAAATGTGTCAGCGCGTGCATGCCTCGATGCACCACTTGCACACTTATCTGTGGAACCTGCCTCAGCTAAAACACCATGATATAGCTTGCATGGCATGTCCCACACATTTAGGATGGACTATGTCCCTTGATGTACAGGCATGGACCCTAGAGGTACTCTAACATTGTCTCCCCTTAAGGGCAGCCTCCAGATGCTTCATAGGGCCGGGCTTCTCAGGGCGAGCATGATGGAAGGCTTTTATTAGTGATGTTGCTTGGATGTTGCTTTAAGGATTTCACAAATATTCCTCTACGCAATACCATTTCCATTTGATAAGCCACTAAGGCTCCCTGATGATTTTCTGGAGTCTAAAATTGCCTCCACCTGAAATTCCCCAGTGCCATCCACTAAGATGGATGGAGGCATTGAAGATGACGTGCCATATAAGGGCCTGGAGATACTGACTATTGTGTCCAGTACTTCGATGGGGCTTAGCCGATCTTTCTCAAGGCCTTAAGAAAGTCCCATCAAAATGTTGGACACAATACATTTTTGCTGATTGCTTTAAATTCTCTTGTAAATTAGAAATGTTTGGTGTCTAACTGTTTGGTACTTTCTTATACATTTGTGTAGCCCTTTTTTTTGGAAGATAATGCCAT
Source organism: Nanorana parkeri (assembly GCF_000935625.1). Classification (NCBI taxonomy): domain Eukaryota; kingdom Metazoa; phylum Chordata; class Amphibia; order Anura; family Dicroglossidae; genus Nanorana; species Nanorana parkeri. The sequence goes on from NW_017306569.1 coordinate 3,995, forward strand.
GAAATATGAATTAGGTTTGAGAGCTTGAGATCTATCAAAGTTCAGTTTTAGATAAAAAAATCTGACACGTGGATATGTATTGCTTACTATACTGTCTGTGACTTGACCATGTAAAACAAGGCCTCATTATGAGTTTCTTGAAAATCCTGCAAAGTAAGTGATTATTCATTCCTCCTAATGTTGCCTGCTTTCTGTCAAATGTTTCTTAAACTGGATTGTGATTTGTCAAATGTGTCACCTTCACTGGCTGCCTACTTTAGATGTGAGATTTAAATATGACCGTTTATGTTACCAATTCGCAAAGTCTGGAGAAAATGAGGGTTGCACATTGTGTAGTACTACTACAAAACACTGAGGAAAAAAACGTTTTTTTGATTATTTATTTTTGGTCTCTGGGTCTATTTTTTTTATTTTCCTTTGAAATATATAGAAAATAAAATAAAGGAATCTGGCCGGTTTCTGTACAATGTTCCTGTAGTAAAGGGTAGGTCCCAAATTCACACAGTGCATTTACAAGTGCACTAAATTTTTAAGGGACCTAATCTCTCTCTATATGTACTGTGTTAACAAGACACTGTGTTAAAAGCCAGTGCTGGCAAATCTGGCCCAACAGCAGCCATATGCTAACAACAAACAAAAGTGCATTCGTACCATCCAGGCTATTGCCAACCTTGTTACAAATCTAGATGCTATTCCATAAACTTAGAGACAGTCTTCTTAAATAAACAAATTGAGGCAGGTATGCATTCACAGATCCTTTGAATTTCTTTACCAGTTCAATAAAGGCACCAGCCTGCAAACAAACACAGAACAGCCCACACAGAAGCCAGGGGATGACAGCTTTGAAACCGGAAGTGGCAAAATCCTCATCATTTCTGGCTTCTCTTAATGGAGGGGACATCAGTGAAAGGATGTTCATTGGTCTTCTTCCCCTGCAGCTGCTGGCACCCACCATTGTCATCCCAAACCGACAGAAGGAGCAGCAAATGTTGGGCAGATCACTTCCAGTACATAACCGACAGTCGGTCATAGCTGTATTACTTGGATCTGTGATGAAAGAACCTTTATAAATGAACCCCCAAGTGGCTGCCTGTTTCTCCTCTAAGCGTTCTTGGGTATATTTCATGCATGGCATGAATTGCTTCTCAAAATTCCTATATGAAAACGCAATTCCTTCCTATATGAAAACTATACTCACTGTGGGAACACATTTCGCTTTAAGAAGGTAACAGCAAAGTGATATACAATATAAATAATAATATAGCTTTAGTTTGCAGAAGAAAGAGTACTCAGTTTAGGGTGTTTAAAGCTATTAAAGTAATTTAAAGCTTCTGTGCTGTCAAATACCTTAAATTACAGGGATTAAAGCAAGACTTTCAAGCATTTTTTATAAAGTAGAGAGATCTAAAAAGCATTATCATCTGATAATACCTTATTCTACACTACAGTACAGATGTACTTTAACCTTTTCAGTTCATTATGTTTTAGTTAGAGATGGTTTAACTAAGACTTATCTGACCTCTTGAACATTAAAATAATAAACAAAAATTGTTTGTGAACACAGTTTAAGCCAAAATCTATCAATTCAATGACAAAAAAAGAAAGAAAAACAGTAACACGTCTCATTGTTAAATGAAAATATAAGGCTAACATTTCATACATTTTATTGCCCTAAAAGAAAGAAGGAAAAGGAGGGGTTGCATGCATGTCACTATTCACATTCTAGTTCATCCACACTAGAATATGGTGGCTTGGATGCAGTCATCAGTCAAATGATAGCTTGGTCATTTTTTATTGAAGATGGTTATAATGTAGTGGCTTTGAGAACCTCAGCAATCAAATGCTTGCTTATCCATGGACACCCACAGTGCTGAGGATTACATACTCCTCAGCTATATTTTAGATTACATTTATGGGGACCAACTACACCGTAAGTTACAGATACCAAGAGGATGTTTTATACATGTCCCCGCCCAATGCTGTGTGCATGCCACTATCTCCACTAGATGGAGCCAAGGAGCATAGGAAATGTCTATGCTCCTCAGCACCATCTAGTGGCCATGTGAATTGCATTCGCCCAGCTTTACCATCGGCAGAGGATTTATAAATCAGCCTCCTAATGTACTAGGAGCAATATCTTCCAATCCACAACAGCCTAACTCAATTTGAAAAGGTGACAGGTCTCAGATAAAAGCTTTTGCAAGGGTTACTACTGTGGTAGGATCTTCCCAATAATAATGTTATTTCAGTTATATAAGCTACAATGAAATGGCTTCAAATATGTCCAATCTCACAGAAATATTTAAGCTACCATTGCTGACCCCTGCTTCTATAAATGGCCGTGGCATGGTTGTCATATAGACCTTCTGAGTTCTGCAGTTTCTGAGCCACAGGGTTGGAACATTTAGGCCTTCTTCACACAGGGACTTATGCCGCATTCTGGGATTCCTGCATCAAGAACATACAGATTCCTACGGCAGGAATCTCAGTTGTCCCCTTTTACATGTGGGCACTGTACCCATTGAAATCAATGACAGGGCGACAGCGGCCACATCTGTCAGCAGCAGTCCATATGTAATCATACAATGTACAATTACACACGGTTTGGGATAGAAGGTTGTCCCTGGAGGCAGGAAATATGTGTCCAGTCACAATCATCTATCCTAAACCACATGAAATAATGCTTTGTAGAAGTACATGCGGACTGCCGCTGAGAGATGCAGCCTCTGTTACCCTGTCATTATCTTCAATGTGTACAGTGGCCGTATCTGAATGGGGACACCTGGGATTCCTGCCAGAAGAATCCATATGTTCTTGCTGCAGGAATCCCAGAATGTCCCGTGTGAATATAGCCTGTAGATCAGGAATTCTAACTTTAATTTCTACATGTTTGTACTGGGTCATTGACTCAAAGTACTAGAAAGGGCACCGAAAAATTAATGGGCGTGAATGGGGCTAATACACACCGGATACATTGCGTTACATTGCACTAAAAAAAAGGAGTACATGTTCTACTTTTTTTTTCAGTGCAACGTAATGTAACACAACGGAAGCAGTGTGAAATAGCCCCATTCACATCCATTCAATTTGTGGTGCCCTTCTGTTAGCATCCGTTGAAAAAAAGGATTGCAATGCAACTGATTCGGTGTGAATGGGCCCTAATGGTTGTCTACGAACAGGTTTTGTTTAGAGTCTATGTATTGACACTGCTTGTCTTCCAAACCAATACATTCTGGTTCACTCTAAGTCTCCATTCACACTTGCATGTCTACATTGTCATGCATTTTTAGTGTGTTTTGTTGCACATTTTGTTATGCATTTTGATGCAATTTTCATGTGCTATGCATTTTTCTTTTGGCCAATGAAGGTGAAATAAAGTAAAGTTTGTTAGGGGGTGGGGGATTGTTGTGCGCTCTGTTAAAAATTCATGATACGTGCATTTTTTATTATATTGAAGTATATGGGGCTAAAAACGCATCATGATGCATCAAGTCGCATGGAAATTCATTGTATAAGTGTGAATGGGCCCCATAGAAAATAATAGAATTCTTTTTGATGTGCATTGGTTAAACGACAGCTGGAGCACCTAAAATTGTACAGGTGTGAATTGGGACTTAACTGGTTATTAAAGCCTTCCTTTTTTTTTGCATATATCTATTGCTAGCATGCTGTAGATATATAAAAACAATAAAAAAAAAATTCCAAAGGGTTAAAATTTACCTGTGCCTCCGCTGCACGCTCCCGTCCGAACATCTGAAAATTCTTGGGAGGCTGCAAGGGATCATGGGGCAGACTCATGCGCAATTCAGATCTTCGGCCGGGAGACGAGGAGAGACACAAGGTATGTAAATGCAGCAGCGTGCACCCGCACAGACTTCATGGGACAGGAAGGGCCAGTTATAAGAGAGGAGTCAGCGCTGGATCGGAGACCGGCACAAGCGCTGGAGGACATCCTGAAAACTACTGGAAAGAAGATGATCGGAGAGGCTTCATTTAAGGTAAGTCCTTACATTAACATTGTGGAGGGGGTGGGATTTAGCCTTTAATGTCACTTTAATTATTATTATTATACAGGGTTTATATAGCGCCAACAGTTTGTGCAGCGCTTTACAATATAAGGAAGACATTATAATCACAATAGACTTCAGGACAAGATGGTAAGGAGAGCTCTGCCTCTGAGGGCTTACAATCTAAAATGGAGGGACAAGTGATACATGAGGAGGTAGCTGTGTGGAGATGAATTGTTTGAGAATGTGATGGTTGAGTGGTTAGCTTGAGGTGGGATACCTGAAAAGATGAGTCTTAAGGGATTGCCTAAAGGAAGTCATTGTGGGAGATAGTCAGACAGGTTGGGGTACAGAGTTCCATAGGATGGGAGAGATTCTAGAGAAGTCCTGGAGGCATGCAGGGGAGAAGTTGACGAGGGAGCTGGAAAGCAGAACGTCTTTGGAAGAGCGTAGGCGACGGTTAGGGTGATACTTTGAGACAAGGTTTGAGATATAGCCGGGCTCAATGCATGCTGGGAGAAAGCAAAGAATCATGGGAATTTACCATACTGTAATAACAAGAAGTCCAAAATGGACATGTAAAACTGAACTGACAACGGATGTGCAAACTGATTCAGTTTTCATGAGTTTGTTTGTATCCATGAACCTTGACTGAACTGATGACGCTCGTGTGGAAGGGGCCATAAGCGGCCTTGGTTTATGTTTTTCTGTATAGACAGATTTGCTGAAATGTATGTAAAACCTAACAATAAACTTCTATTGCTTGCTCCCTTTTGATCTATTTAATATACAGATGGAAGCATTTTGTTTTATTTCTGTGATAAGTGCATAAAAACCTGTTGATCGTGTCAGAAATTCCGAGCTGCCCTATTTCCTCTGCACACTTTACCGACACAAATTCAGGTAGTTCCTAATAACACCACTTTAGGAACTTGATGCTATAGATGCGAGAGTTTCAAAAAGAATTACTGCCAGCTTAGAGATTAAAAAACTGGCAGTAATTAAGTCTAAATCTGAGCTGGCGTACAGAATCTGATAGCTTCCCACTAAGGGTTCATTGGCTGCTAAAAAAAACACCGACCCCTAATATTCTAGCAACCAATGAAACCCCATTCAACTGCAAGCCTGGAGATTCCCCAGCTGACATCGGAATGTAAACAAAGGCGCGGTGATGCTGGCTATCATTATTACCCAAATATGGTCATTGCAATATTTAGGTAATGAAGTCAGCTGGCATCCCCACCCCTTTGTTTGCATTCAGCTGCTGGACGGGGAATCTCTGAATGGGACAGGGATGTTTTATTGGCTGCTAGGAGGCTGTCGGCTTCATAAACAACAGCCACCTAGCAAACACTGAAGCTAACAGTGTGTAGAGCCTGATGGAGAAGCTGAGGGACTAGTTCCCCATCAGGTCTACTCCCCTGGTGATAAACAGCAGTGGGTGGATTCCATAGCCAATAAACAGCCTGACATTTGCTAAAGTATGTGCCTACTGACTCGTGTCAACCACTAGCAGAGCAGACCTGATGGGGAACTAGTCCCTTGGTATCCCCGTCATGCTTTGCCCACTGTCAGTGTCAATGGTAGTTAAGGACACTGTTGGCTGTGTAGTGCAGGCAGTGGGCAGATTATAGGCTTTATAGGCTTTCATGACAACAGTAATAAGTGCAGCAAGAATCTGAGCAAGGTGTAATGGACCTCAACAAAAGATATGCCAGATGCGATTGGTAGGGCGTAATTTGTGCTGGTGGCACTGGCTATATGTGGCTGTGTGAACCCTTGATGTCAAGCAGGTGAGATCCCATTGGGTTGGGAACAGGTAAATGGCTGTGATAGGGGAAGAGGGGGTAAAACATTAAGCGGAATCTCACTAAAAGTGAAACGCAGTTTACAAAAAAAAAAAATGTAATGCTTTCATTGCAATACCCGCAGGTCTGCTCCATCCTGCTTTCATTGCCAGCCTCCGGGGAGAATGATGCTTGATGTCATCCAACGCTTTTCCTGTTATCTAAAGTTGTCACTAAAACACTCTTTGTAGTGTGTTTATCACACAGCCTGGCCTCATAGTACTCCTGAGGCCCGTTCGGTTCCTTAGCCAAGCGCTGAGTAGCTGTTCTGCAGTGCTTCTGTTCGCTGCAGCAGCATCACTGAACGCTTCGGCTGCAGCAGTTCTAAGCAAAATGGGGGAGGATTTAGTATTAAACTCGACCATTAATGCAATTTCTACTGTCAGACAGTTTATCGTTCACACTCCACCAAAACAATAAATTGTACGCTTCCACGCTGAATTGTACTTTGCTCTATTGGGGCTCAGATACCCTTCTCCATCGCTGCCAGGTGTGCCCACAGTTACAATCAGGGCTGTCTTTAACGCAGGGCAAAAGGGGCAGTTGCCCAGGGTCCACTCATTGTTGTGGGGCCCAAAGCAGCTGCCCCTTGAGCAGGTCCTGCGCTGCAAAACTCCTGCCACTGGCCCTACAAATTATTATTTCTTCTTAATTTTTTTTCACTTAACTTTATTGCTATCACACAGGAGCTAGCTAACAAGCCCCTGTGTGATAGCATCTACTATGCCCGTCACACTCAGCACTCTCATTTACTTTCGCCGTGAGTGGTAAAGGCTGTGATACACTGCATGTAAAGCAACATAGAGCGCTGGTGAGCGGACCTTCGCGTGCAGTGTGTCATGTCATTTTCTCTCCGGCAAGTCAGCTTGCTCACATAGCTAAGCATGCTGAGATTAAAAATGTCATGTTCAGCCAAACGGCTCGCGCATATAAACCCGTGTGTCACAATGCGAAGCCCATTCGGCTTTTACGTGCGAGCCGATTGGCTAAAGTCCGTCATCCGGCTGCATGCAAATCTCCGTGCCTGACAGCTTTGCTCCACACGGCTTCGCTTGCATTGCTAAGCGCTGACTTGCAGCACAGCGTTCAGCGGCGGTTTGCTAACTCGGCACTCGCAGCGGTTGAGTAAGGCTGGGTTCACACCTGGGCGTATTGAATATGCGCGTTTGTCGCGCGTTTTTACCGCGATTCACGGTAAAAAAAACGTGCGGCAAACGCCCGTTTCCGAGGGCTACTTGGCTATATCCCAATGGAAACGTGAGACCAAAACGCCCCAAAGAAGTACATGTACTTCTTTGGGCGTAGGTCGTTTTGTAGCGCGTTCGGACGGGCGGAAATATGGCAAGGTGTGAACCAGACCCATTGAATACAATGGGATTTAGATGTTTGAGCGTTTTATAGAGCGTTCGTCGAGCGTTGAATGCACTACAAAACGTTCAGGTGTGAACCAGGCCTAACTGAACACACCTCTGGACTGAATTGCTCTTTACTTGTCATTATGTAAGTGCCCCCTTAACCCAGGAGAAGGGACCAACTACCGCTGCCACTGAGAATAGCACCCAACACACCTCCTGATGGCTGTGCACTGCAGTGCAACGCATAGTACTGTAGTGACGTGCGTTTCAGTGAAAAAAGTAATGCATGCTGTGTGATAACGTGCGATACACTCAGGGTAACGTGTGTGAACCACATCCAGCACACAGCACTGTGACAGCGCCCCTCCTGTACATACAGCAGAGGGACACAGACGAGCCCTCCCGTCACAAGCAACTCACTCATTCAGCAGCTCACTTCCCCAAACACTGCCTGGCCCCGCCCCCTGCTGACGTCACCTCCGTAGCCGAGTGTATCGGGGAGATGAGGAAGCGCGGTGTGCCGTGTACAGACTTGTCTTGCTGTATCGTGCCGTGCAGAGTCAATGATGAGTGTAGGTAGCGGGAACGTGCTGGCTGTATACTACAAATGTAGAAGCGGATTTACATAATGTGTGTGTGCATTTGTGTTTTTTAGACTTCTGTACAAAAGTACGTGTATACTCCGCTGGACCAGCTGAAAGCAGGGACGCTGGTTAACCTGTATGGAGTTGTGTCGTATTTTAAACATCCATATCGCAGTAAAGGGACAGGTATGTATTGGAGGACGCTGCAGTGTCACGTGTCATCAAGACTTATCCTGTTTTAGGATGTCCTTAGGGGTCCATTCACACTGCGGCAATGAATGCGCTCATGGCACGCTATCGTGCAATGCACCGCACATTAGGTTCACTGTAGTGTTGTTCATTCTGAATGGCATCCCCATGCTTCTCCTGGTGGTTGTGCTGGTCTGCAATGTGCAGTACCAAGCGTTGTGTTGCCATGTATTGTGGCACCCCGTGTTGTGTTGGGGTGCCGTTCAGTATGAATGGCAGGAAGTCTAAGCCCAGGGATTTATGTCCATAAGCAAACATGCCTGTACACAAGTAATGGCATATACCCCCATATGGCCATTGGCTTCTTTTGGAGGCTGTATGCAGGGGCGTATTTGCCACGAGGCCAACTAGGCGTTTGACTAGAGCGGCACCCCCCGGGGTTCCCGC
>NW_017306569.1:12454-15564 GCF_000935625.1 Nanorana parkeri
TAATGTATGTCTCCGCCGGGGGTGGGGGGGGAGGGGGGGTGGTGCTGACGGTCACTCGGCGGAATGTCAGACGGACGGGGGTAAGGAGGGGCGACGCTGCTGTCATGCCTAGGGCAGCAGGAAATGTAAATACGTCGCTGGCTGTATGTAGCACCAGTCCTGGTTGGGGGCAAATATTACTTTATAAGGGCTAAGCTTCCTGCTTGCATGAGTCTTAAATCGGACCTTCCCCTCGCCATATGTAACTGCCAGGACTAATGAACTTACTATAGCCAAATAAATACATTCTGAACATCATTTTTTGCCTCGTTGGTTTGTCTGTTCCTGTGTGCTAATTCTCTGGTTCTTGATAGAATGCCTTGTTCACACGGCACCGTGCGATTAATGCACCCTACCGCTCAACACCCATACCATGCGTTAACAGTGCAGGAGGTGTCTTGCAATTCATTTGAATGGCACACGCAACACACAGTACCACATCACATATTTATTTTTTGTTAAATTTGTTTTACTTTACTGTTGGGGCTTCGGGTAAATATTGGGAGTGTAAACAGATCACTGATATTTCCTTTTTAAAATAAAAAAGAGATTGAGTCCTCAATTTCTTTTTTTGCAGCCCCTGTTATAAATGAACAGGAATCCTCTATACTGAATATTCCTGTCCATTCATACATTGTGGAGATAGTATGTTTACCATGTCCACAATCATGAATGAACAGGAAGTGATGTAAATCACTTCCCATTCATTCTTAATTGGGGAAACATACTCTGTCCTCAATTATTTACAAACATTCAGCGATCGCTGAGTGCTTGTACCTGCTCTCTATCCTGACTAGCTGTCACGGGAGGCTGAGCGAGCGGTGCGGAGAGCTCCATCTCCTCTGACAGCTGTCTCCGCCCCCCTCAGCGCCGTTCTCCTGAACTGTCACAGGAGGCTGATTGGGATGGGAGGAGAGCTCAGTCTCCGGTCATAACATTGACAGCTGTCACCCTCCCCACACCACTCTTCTAGTCTATCACAGGAGGCTGAGCGGTGCAGGAGAAGAGACACCAGCCACTTACAGCATTCTCCTCACCCGCACTACTTGACCTCCTATGACAGTTTCTCTCTTTCACGCTGGATGCTGCACTGTTTGCCAAAAGCGCCATTTTCATCTGATATGTTTCGGCAGCCGAAATTTCGGTGCATCCCTAATTCCAATGAATGGAAATGCACCTCATGCACTGTTAATGCATGGCAGGTGCATTGAGCGGCAGGGTGCGTTAATCGCACAAAGCAATTATTGCATCGCGATGGTGTTAATGAGCCCTAAACCCACATTATTTTAACCAGTAGTTTTCATTGGTGGCTGGCTTCTTTGGCGTTTGCAGCTGGCCCACTGATGACATCCGAACCTGCTCTTGGGTATAAGCTGTATGAGATCTGGCACAATTTGTTATTGTTGATATATTGCCATGGCAACATAAGCAGCATTACCAAAAATATAAATATTAGGATAGAAGTATTAGAATAGCATAGAAAAGTGCAATTCATATAAAAGTGCAATTCATATAATTTTGTATATAGCTGTGCTTTATGCTTGCAACAAACTATGTGAATGTGTGCTTTGCTGTTGAATAGAAATTAAACAAAGCATGATTTAGGGCAAGGTCACATGAATTTGTACACATCACTGATTGTCTGTGGATAATGGATCGTTTTAAAACAATTTCTATTTAGGAAGAAAATGTTTTTCTATCTTCAGCAATCTTTACCTCTAATCGATGTTACTTATAAATATTCTATATTTGGTATATCGGGCAATAAACACAAGTCCTATGGCTAGTAGTAGTAGTTCTGCAACAAAATAGAAACTTATTCTTCCACTTTCTGTGCCACCTTTGCTTAAATTATACAATGGAGGATGGCATCAGTTCCTCTCCCTCTGCTAATAGATTTTGATTGGAAGAGTAATGCCTGCATGTGGCATGCTGTTTGTGTTCTACACAGCAAATTTTCTCTGGCTGGGTGACTACATGTTACCAACTATACCCTCTAGAGCAGGGGGAGGCAGCCCTGCAGAACGAATGATAGTAGAACACCCCAGAGAAATGAGGACAAGTGGGGCTTACTCAGTTTTATGCTGGCCATACACCTATAGATTATCTGTAGATTTTCTATGGTCACATGGAAAAAGTGCAACAGATTCCTCCATCTAATCTAAACTGTGTGGCTGGAGGAATCTCCCACTGGGTCAAGCTACAGTATGTTGCTAGTCGGCCCTGCTGGCTCTCAAAATACTTGAACAATGCCTGCATCCAATCAGATTGTTCAGGTATTTTGACAGCCAGCGGGGCCGGGCCAGCAAGATACTGAAGCTTGGCCCAGTGGGAGATTCCTCCAGCCACACAGTTTAGTGTAGATGGAGGAATCTGTTGCACTTTTTCCATCTGACCAGAGAAAATCTGAAGATAATCTATAGGTGTATGGCCAGCTTTAGAAGGAATATATAGCCAAGAGCACACCAATGTGTTCCTGTTGTGGATTTCACACAGAGAATCGTTCATAACAACCACATATTGAACGAGCCTGAACAACTCCACCTGAAAATGTTAGCTGTCCTATCAAGTGCCAAAGCACATCCTTTTAACTTGACCCTACTAGAGAAGACAGTTGTTACTTCACTTAATATTGTTAGATTGTCAGTTCGGTATAACATGGCTTCTGGTGTAAATGGGCCTTAAAAAAATAATTTGTCTTTAGGTACAGTGAGATTGATATCCTTTGTCTGACTAGTTGTATTTATATTTATTGCTTTATGCATTGTGGTAGAGGCTGTAACCTATTGCCAAAGAGCAAGTGCAGCATTGTCAGTGCATACAAAATAAATGCGTTAGTGAGTGGTGGGCTGATGTTAAAGGAGAACTATGAGGTGAGTGCTTTTCAGTCACCTCATAGTTCTAGCCGACCTGTGACAATGAGACTGTCACAGGTCGGCTCAGTAGATCGGGAGGTGAGCGAACACATACCGGGTTCGCTCACCTCTCGACCCTGTCACGGCTCTCTGCCGTGACAGGGGGAGGGCTGGATTCCCCTCTCCCCGCTCCGATCTGCCAGCGCTGACTGGCGG
>NW_017306569.1:15786-19048 GCF_000935625.1 Nanorana parkeri
CTCATAGTTCTAGCCGACCTGTGACAATGAGACTGTCACAGGTCGGCTCAGTAGATCGGGAGGTGAGCGAACACATACCGGGTTCGCTCACCTCTCGAACCTGTCACGGCTCTCTGCCGTGACAGGGGGAGGGCTGGATTCCCCTCTCCCCGCTCCGATCTGCCAGCGCTGACTGGCGGAACGGACGGGGAGGGGGCGGGCCTCTAGATAGGCAGAGCCAGCTGTCACTCACGCAACTGGGTGGATCCCGTCATCTAAGTCGGGATCCGCTCCGGCTGCGGCGTCTAAGTATACCGCGAGCTGTAGCTCGCGGTATACTGAGCTTAGGGTAATGGGAGGACGCTAGTTTGTGTCCTCCCTTTACCCTAAGGAGAACTATGGGGAAAAACACTGACCCCATAGTTCTCCTTTAACGTTTACAGAGGTCTTCATGGCATGGTGCCACATAAATGAGTGATTATGACAGCAATAAAGTTGGTAAGGTCTATTGTTCTTGTGCAGTAATAAATCCTGATTCTACTTTTCAGTAATTGAACCTGATTTACAGGGTTAAAAAAAAAGATATACACCCACATATCATTATGACCACTGAGAGGTGAAGGGACTAACATTGATTATCTCATTAAAATGACACCTGGAAGGGGGTGAGATATATTAAGCAGCAAGTGATCATTTTGTCCCTGAGGTTGATGTGTTGGAAGTAAAAAAAAAAATGGGCTAACATAAGAATTTCAGCGATTTTCAGCGACCCAAGTATAGAAGCACAAATCTGCTTCTATGCTTGGGTCGGCCAGATTGCAAAAGGGGGACTGGCAGAATAACCAGGTATTTGACAGAGAAACAAAACAGGCTACATTTACGTGAACACACAATCATGTATATGAAATATTAAATTTGGGGTAATGTACACTTTAAATATCTTGTGTATTTGAGATGTATATGTAATGAAGCCATTTTGTACATTTTTGGTTGCAGATTATTGTTCTACAGTTACAATCATGGATCAATCTAATACCAAGCTGCTATGCACATTTTTCAGTGGAAATCAAGCTATTTTACCAAAAATTTACTCAGTTGGTGATATTGTAAGATTTCACAGGATCAAGGTATGTTGTTTTTTTTTATTATTATTATTTGTTTGCCTTTTATATGTATGTTTTATTTTATATTGGCTTGTCTGCTCTCTTATAACATACAGACTGCCTTATTTGCTATCCTCTGTAAGTGGCTTACTCATGTTCCTACTGAGGGGAACTCCATGGAAGCCGGATGGTGTTTCTGTGTGCTGTGAGAGATGTAGTCTAGTACTGTTCATACTTGCTGTACTTCTATCCTTCACATGCATGTAGCAAGGACAACTTATTTGGAATACAAGCAATTCTTGCGATGCCTTGGCTTATTTTGGGGATTTGTGGTAAGATATAGTGTTTTTATTCTTATTCTTTTCAAAAAAACCCTTGACGGCATGTATATTTAAAGCAGGGATGCACCGTTAACGGTTTTTCTGTATCGAGTGCGAGTACTGATATTTCTTTACGGTATTTTTCGATACCGGAAGTCCCATTATGGAAACCGGGTAGTGTGTACTGACTCTCTGCCCGGTTTCCTGATTAGGCGAGAAGCCTTCGCCATTTTCCCTGGTCACCAGGTGACGAGGAAGCATGGATCCAGCTTTCTGGCCAATCAGGAAGCCGGGGAATTTTAATGATAAAATTAGGGATGCACCAATGCCAGTATTTATGCCGATACTGAGTATTTGGGTGAGTACTCGTACTTTCCCAAATGCTCTCGATATCGGAACTACTGGTATCAGAAAGCCGGGTGGCGAGTCATTACACGCCACCCAGCTTCCTGATTGGCTGGAAAGCCGGCTCCTTCATCACTTGGTGACAAGGGAGCATGGAGCCGGCTTCCTGGCCAATCAGGAAGCCAGACGTCATGTAATGACTCACCGACCGGCTTCCTGATTGGCCACGAAGCCGGCTCCCTCTTCACAAAGTGACGAAGGAGCAGTGAGCCGGCTTTCCGGCCAATCAGGAAGCTGGGTGGTGTGTAATGACTCGCTGCCTGGCTTTCTGATACCGGAAGTTCCAATATCTGGAGCATTTGAAAATGCTCGCCCAAATACTCGGTATCTTCAACCATAATAGTATCGCTATCGGTGCATCCCTAACTTAGTCAGCAGAGAAGAACAGAATTTAGTTCCTTGCCAATCTGTTAACACTAGATATGCTAGCAGTCACCTGTTATTGTATTTTTGAAGATATTTTTTGTATTATATGCAGTTTTTTACATTTTTCAGTACTTTTTCAGTTTTGGTAAATGCAGAATCTTGCATACAGATATTTTATGTTGCTATGTAGTGCCAGAAGTTTAAAAAATTGAGGCATCAACTGCAGCTCTTTACCAAGCTGACTTTACTGCTATGTTGTGAATAGCTCATGAAGTTTAATCTCTTGCAATCCACATGTTTCGTTAATTTCACAATGGTGAAACATTACATACAATTCTACACTATATTGCTGAAAGTATTGGGATGCCTGCCTTTACACGCACGAACTTTAATGCATCCCAGTCTTAGTCCGTAGGGTTCAATATTGAATTGGCCCACCCTTTGCAGCTATAACAGCTTCAACTCCTCTGGGAAGGCTGCCCACAAGGTTTAGGAGTGTGTCTATGGGAATGTTTGACCATTCTTCCAGAAGCACATTTGTGAGGTCAGGTACTGATGTTGGAGGAGAAGGCCCGACTCACAGTCTCCATTCTAATTAATTTCAAAGATGTTCTATCGGGTTGAGGTCAGGACTCTGTGCAAGCCAGTCAAGGGCAGAGCATGTTTCCACTTCTCAAGAGTCCAGTGGCCGTGTGCTTTACACCACTGCATCCGACGCTTTGCATTGCACTTGGTGATGTAAGGCTTGGATGCAGCTGCTCGGCCATGGAAACCCATTCCATGAAGCTCTCTATGCACTGTTGTTGTGCCAATCTGAAGGCTGCACGAAGTTTGGCGGTCTGTAGCTTTTTTTTATTTTTTTTTTATTTCAAAGTGTGTCAAACAGCTTCTTCCCCAGCTTCTGTAGCTAATGTTATGCAAGTTATGCAAATTTGGTCACTACTGGCTCCATTGAGCGGGAAGGAGATCAGTGAATGGCTGTTCGTCGGTCTCTCTCCCCTCTACCCACCAACACTTGTTATGCTGGTCCTGGGCCCACAGGAGGGGCAGCGGAGCCCAGGGGGGGGGGGGGGGGGGGGGGCGGTTTGG
>NW_017306569.1:19431-37418 GCF_000935625.1 Nanorana parkeri
CCGACAGAGGGCGAGCGGGCCCCCGGGGGGGGGGGGAGGAGGTGTCAGTTTGGAGAGCACTCTTTACCAGCCCCTGGAAGTGACCTGTAGCTTTTGACTTTCCAGACAGTTGGGGACTTCTGCACACTGTGCATTTCAGCATGTGCTGACCCCGCTCTGTCATTTTACATGGCCTACCACTTCATGGCTGAGTTGCTGTTGTTCCCAGTTGCTTCCACTTTGTTATAATACCACTAACAGTTGACTGTGCAATATTTAGTAGCAAGGAAATTTCACGGATGGACTTATTGCACAGGTGGCAACCTATCACGGTACCACGCTTGAATTCACTGAGCTGAGAGCGACCCATTATTTCATAAATGTTTGTAGAAGCAGTCTGCATGCCTAGGTGCTTGATTGTATACACCTGTGGCCATGGAGGTGATTGGAACTCCTGAATCCAATGATTTGAAGGGGTGTCCCAATAGGTTTGACAAAATAGTGTATGCTTGGCATGCAATGAGTGCTGTATTGACCTTCAGTGGTTGGTGAAATCATCCATAAGTCCATAGGTAAAACAAAACCAGCACATCATGAAGTCTCAAAATAAAGCTTTATTTAGTCACTTTTGCCTGAGGAAAGGGCTGTTACAGAGCTCTGAAATGTCTGATGTAACTAATTGACTTGTTTTGAGAGTTTGTGATGAGTCGGAAACAATGCCAGGAAGCAGACTTCTTCTAATGTATTGTCTCTTTGGATAACCAATCATGCTCTGTGAAGCCTATTATTATATAGTTTTATATATCAAAGTATTATATGTTTATTTGTAATACAGAAATTGTATATATGTAGTATAACAAGTTTAAAAACTTAAAAGTAAAAATAAAATTGACCCAAAATAATTATTTCCTATTTAACAACTGGTATAAAAGCAGCCTATAGTAAATGTTTATTTGTAATTAAGGATTGTATACAAGTTATGAAATGTGGGGGAATCACTCTAGGTTTACTGTTCGGGGTTTGCTTTTGTGAGAAGTCACAGCAGACCTGGGAACCTTCTCCCTATCGGACCTTAGGGATCTGTCTCATTGTGTAAACAATGAAGCAAAAACAAGGGTTTTATTTTCTTTCTTTTACACTTTATACTACTTACCAGTAGTTTTGTCTGCCAAACTGTTTTTTTGTTTTTTTTTAATAGCTTCAGTGATAGTTTTGGCAGAAGTCCCCAGTGAGGAAAGCTGTTTTCTGAATGATCATTAAAGCTATAAAACAAAAGTCACTTTGGCAGGCAAACTGATAGGCAGTTTAAAGTGAAGAAAACAAACTTTTCTTCTGACAATAGTAAACAGATACTAAAGAGTTAAAGTAAAACCTTTTTTTTTTGTTTTGGATAAAGCAAGGAAGAATAGGTACCCCTGTCAGGTTTTAATTATTGTCTGTGTCCCTGAGATTCATCCATTAGCACTTGTGACAATTGCCACTGTGAGTGAAAGTGGTGGAAACGTTCACTTGTCACCAGAAAATTAATAGGGGGGACATTTTCCAAGAGGAAGCTTGTTCTGTTGACAACTATCTAAAGCTGGCAATACATGGAGTGAATTTCGGCCTATTCTTGATGAACTGGCTGAAATTCGCTTTTAAAATGGTTGGAGTCGTTCGGGGGAGTTCTGGCTTTATATATACATTTTGTAAAATGCACTTTTTTCCAATATTTAGAGACAATGTGGGACAATGGAGCTGTCATATGGTGGCTCTATATACCAAGAGCTGTCAATCGCTGTTAGTCATCGCTGCCTGCAGGGATTCCCTCTCCTGTCTCTATTGCTCCAGCGTCATTGGAGAGACAGATGGGAGGGGGTGGGCACAGGTAACCTTTCCTGACAACAGCGCACCTAAGCGCTGTCGGTATATAACGGACAGTATCCCGCTATATGTTGACTTTGGGTCAGTAAATCTACTTCTGTGACCTAAGAAGTAGTTTGACTTCTTCTCTTTTTAACTAGCACACCTATTCTAGAGTGACTACTCTGAGTCACGTATTTGCAGACAAGAAGATGCTGCAAAGAATAGTTATGTGCAAATCACTGCAAGCAACACTAGAGAATCCACTCTGCAGTTGTCTGCGTGTTGTTTTCAAGATATGTTTAAAAGATGGCTGTGCCAGGGAAAGGAAAATCGGCTGTGTAAGTAGCTGCACAGAGTGAACTAGCTAGTTGTGTATTGTGCTTAATGTTTCCATTATTTATTTTTTACTTGGTAGTTGATGTTCTGTTTCAAGTTGTCTGGCTGTGAAACTATCCTGCAGAATGTTGTTTTTCTTCTATATATGTACAATTATTTAGAACTTGTATCTGTTACTTTAACCTTTTTGACTTTTGTTTATTTACCACATTAACATCTGTGTATTACATTTGGTAAATTGATTCTCTTTTTGGTTGTCTGGCAGTAGATGATTTCCCCCCTTTTTGTTTTCTTTAGATTACACAATTCAACAGTGAATTTAGAGGTATCAGCAGTAATGGATTTTCAGCTTTAGTTTTTGAAGGCTCAGTAGGAGCTCCAATGTTGCCAAGAACATCTAGCAAAACGCACAGCTTCACTGAAGAAGACCACCAAATTGTAGAATCCTTACGAGTCTGGCAAGTGGGGAAGCAGATCTTTTCTAAATCAAGACTAAAGCTTTCGGACATACAGCCTGAGCAGTATTTTAATTTATTATGTCATCTTGTTGGTAAAGCGGAGTTGGATAAAGCATCATATCTTCTTAAGGTAAACTGAATTACACACTTTTGTTTGCATTAGTTTTTCTAATATACATGTATACAACAGATTATCTGTTAGTTTCAGAGCCTAAATACCCCCAAAGACAGTGTTCTGCTGTACCTGAGACTATACCACGTGGTTGTCTATTATGTAATTCTTTAGTTTTTTCAATAATGCTTGTGACAAAGAGACTGTGCAATAAACATTTGCTTAGAAAAGGTGAGATGATGTATGGACAGATGGATGCACTGCTTTTACATAATAGAACGTTGTATATGTACCGTGTTTCCCCGAAAGTAAGACCTAGCACTATCTTCAGGGATTTCTGTAATATAAGACCTACCCCGAAAATAAGACCTAGTTATATTACAGAAATCCATTTTCATGAAAAAAAATAAAATAAGACGGTGTCTTATTTTCGGGGGAAACACGGTATGTATTTTTTTGCTCTGAAATACATTATCTGGGTTACTTGGAGTGCACTTACCACAGAGATGTGTATTTAAAAAAAAAACATAAGGATTAGATCTCCATTCTAATATGGTGATTGGTATGTTGTTGGTACTACAGACCTGTGCACATTTTTTGTACATTTTCTCTTGGAGAAGGCTGCTCCTTTTGTTCCTCATTACAAAGTCATCTGTTCATGTAAATATATGTGATTATAGGGAGTGGGTCTTGCCTGCTGTGTGCCTCTTAGGTCTCGTTCACACCTAGGCGTATTGCATATGCGCGTCCGTCACCGCGATTCGCGGTAAACAAGTTGCGTGACCCCGAAGGCTACTTGGCTCTATCCCAATGGAAACGCGCAACAACCCAGCCCAAAGTAGTACCTGTACCTTTTTCAGGCGTGGGCCGTTTTGTAGCGCGTTAGGGACGGGCGGAAATACGCCAAGGTGGGAACGAGACCATTGAATACAATGGGATTTATATTTTTGAGCGTTTTGTAGGGCGTTCGTCGAGCTTAGAACGCGCTACAAAACGTTCAGGTGTGAACGAGGGCTTAGTCATATGAGTTTTTGATGGTAAGATTTGTATTTGTAAATATCCTTTCACCATCTTATATGAATAAAACACTTAACACTTTGTGGAACTAAATCAACAATAAAGGGATTCCCAGAAAAGACGGGCCTTATACTTCGCTTTATAGGTTAATTCCCCTTGCCCAGGTGAATTTGGGAATTACTCCCTCAAATCTGGCCCCCTCTTCCGCCTGCTATACTTACCTTTGGCCTAACGCTCCTTCCCCTATGCCAGTGTACTATCCATGCCACGTACATGGCAGTGCAGCCCTGCGATCTGTATTTTGGATTTCACTCGCAAATGGTGAGCACTGACCTGACACCTGACCAATGAGAACTGCTTCTTGCTAAGAATCGGTTCGCATTGTTCACCGCGCTGACCAGTGAGTGCTTGCCACTTGCGATCAAAATTCAAAACACAGAGAGCAGGCTTGATATGAATAGTGCACTGGTGGAGGAAGGAGCCAGTGGGGGAACCAGGAGAGCGATCGTTTGGCCAAACGTGAGTATGGGGAGGAGAGGTGGCCAGATTGGAGGGGGTAACTCCATTTTCCCAAATTTGCTTGGGAAAGTGGAATTACCCTTTAAAATCTCTAGTAGATGTGCATAGCCCAGGTTTTAAAAGTTTGTCCTTGGAAGTGTTTTATTACTGACCAACTGTTCTATAAAAGGCCAATTTTGATGTTTAATTAAATTATTTAAACTAGGGATGTCCCGATACCATTTTTTCAAGTGCAATTACTTTCCCTCAGGTACTTGCCGATACCAATTAACCACACTTTTTCTTAACCTCTTGCCGTCCGCCCGTAGTAAAAAAACGGACGGACGGCACTGCTGCATTGGCGGGTTGCCGTCTCCAGACGGCAATTTTTTTCTGCTCGCGCGCGCCCCCTAGCGGGCACGCACGGGCAGAAAAGACCCGACCGTTGCACACACCCGTTACCGGGTGTTTCACATATAGGCGATCAGCGGGTCCATAGCCCGCCGATCGCCTATATGTGCTCGTTCCTGGCCTGACCCCTCGCCTATATGTGCTTTTTCCCCCCCTGACCCCTCACCTTGATTCCCGGGATCCGCTGCCACATCTTGGATCCCGGGACCGGCTCCGAGGGCGTCAGGAGGAGGAGGACGGGAGATCAGCTCCTTGCTGATCTCCGTCCGGGCTGTGAATGCAGAAGTGATGTGTATTACATCACTTCCGCATTCACCTGTCAGTCATCTGGCTGCTATAGCCAGAGAGAAGAAGCTGATAAAGCAGATCTCTGCTTCATCAGCTTCTTTTGGGGTCCACAGGTGATATTAGGGATCCTAGAGACCCCTAATGTCTCCATAAAGAGGACCTGTCAGTGTGCCTTTGCTATTATATAAGGGGATTGCAAAAAAATAAATATAAATTAAAAAAAATAAAAGTAACACATAAAAAAGTAAAATAAAATAAGTCACATATAAAAAAAGGGGAAAAAACACCCCAAAATGTTTAACTCCCCCACCCCCACGTTTACGCGCCTATAAACGTAAATACGCGTCCGGTGCCCCAGCGCGCAAAAATTACAATTGCGCTACACATGTTACATATCGCCGCGAACGTCGCAGTGAGAGCAATCATTTTAGGGCCATCAATCACTGATAACACTAAACTGATGAGCGGTAACAGCTTTTAAAGCGTCGCCTATGGCCAATTTTGGGTATTATCGTTTTTTGAGGTTTTGCGCGCGCACGCAATTTTAAGGCTTGACCTGTTTAGTGTCTTTTTACCCGACGTGACCCCATCTTTTATATTTTACCAAAAAATTGGGTAATAATAAATGTTTTATCATTTTTTTAACATTTCGGTAATTTTTCCTTAATATAGTAAAAAAATAAAACCCCCAGTGGTGAATAAATACCACCAAAAGAAAGCTCTATCTGTCCTCAAAAAAGGGTATAAAATTCATTTCAGTACAGCGCTGCATGACGGAATAAATGTCAGTCAAAGTACCGCAGCGCTGAATACTGAAAATGGCCTGGATGGGAAGGGGGTTTAACACCGCGGATGTCAACTGGTTAAAAGGGACATGTGACAATTTTTTCTAAAACAAAACAGGCTAATGATTTTAGGGCAGTTTCTTTAAGTTTGAAGAACTGTAACTCAATCCATGATTATTCAGCAATAGAGAATGGCAACCGGCTATAGAGGCCAGGGCTGCGTGCAGGACTCTCAATCTTGGTGTGCCTGTCTCTCTTGCGGGCGCCAGGAAAGAGGAGATGTGGGGCTGGACTGGCGCTGTCAGAGACAGCTGCTGCGAGGTCCCCAGAGGGAAAATACTACATTTGACAGCTGTCACTGTAACAAGTGTCCTCATTGGAGGAATTACCATAAACTCTAAGAGTTGTGATCAACCACTAGACACACAAGCCAAACGGCTTCATATTGTGTAAGATACACAAGTAACACGTATCGGTTTTATATGATGACACTCCAGTTGTAATTGATTGCTACAGCCTGCAACCTGTTTTGCTTAAACCATAGGTGAACCATTTTATTCACCTGTTTAGTAGACAGCAATAAGAATGTAACTTGGGTTCTAACCCTTACCCAGATGTTTTGGCTGGATTTACACTTTAACGTTTATACCCAAAACCTATTTTTTATTTTTTTTTAAAGCCTCTCCGGCTTCGTCATCAGAGGCTTCGTTGGAGAGATTCATTCACTTCATGCATTGTATTGAATGGTTGTCCACAAGCCAGGAAGTGAGGGGAAATGTCTCTAACAGCAACACAGACAGAAGTAATAGTTAAGTAGGGAAATGCTAGAACCACTTTTTATTGTTGCCTGTTTACCTGTTGAAGATTTTTCCCTCACTTCCTGTCTGGTAAAAGTTTGTCACCAGAGAACAGAAAGTGAGGGGCAGTCTCTCTAATGGAGCCCTGGATAGCAGAAAAAAATTGAAGGAGGTTTAAAGTGTCCCCATTCTATCAAAACCAAAATAGTATAGATAGTGAACAAGTAACTTCATTTACCTTTCCTCACTGCTCCCCCTCCCGGACAGTGCAGTTTACGGGGAAGGGGGTGCTTTATTAACGGTGTCAGGACGGGATGCAGATACTCCAGTCAGAGTATATAGTGGCCAGTGACCTTTACCTTTTGCAGCTGTCTTTCCCGTATTGCAAATGTGCCTACCAGTATTTGGATGCCCCCAGGGCTTAGACTATATACTCTTGACTATAAATGCCACAGGTGGGCCCTAGGTACAGAGCAGTAGTTCTGATACAAGAAAAAGAAAGCAAGATACAATAACAGGATGCAATATACAAGACAAGAACAGGATTCAAGATCAATCAATATAGGGTGACAGGATACAGGCTTGTGTAGACAGGACTATCACAAGCATGTGATGCTTGAATAAAGTACCACTAACCAGTCCCAATGCTGAGGGGTGTGACCAGGCTCATTAGCCCACAGCTGACAGAGAGGTACTGAGGGTGTGTGGCCAAGTTCATTAGCCCGGGGAGCAAGCAACAACTAGGAGGAACGGTGAGGTTGCAACAGGCATAGAAGCATCAGACATGCCCCTAACAGAGGGGCAGTGCTGCCAATCCAGAAAGCAGTAGGTGGGACTAGTTGACCAGGTGCTGATTGACAAGCAACAGGCTTTAGAATAAGCACTGACAATGCTGATGGCCACCCCCCCTGCAATATTTTTTTCATCCCACCGTAGTTTAAGCAGGCACAGCCTACAACAGAGTAGCAACTTATGTTGGCACACCATCAAAGGAAGCTGCTTTAGGTGGACTTCACTGGCAAGTTTAACAGGTATTTGTGGGACTTTGCAGGTGGACTAAAAGAAAACTATAATTGCAAATGCACTTATTATTAACCCCTTCGTGACTGACGACGTACAGTGTACGTCGCCAGCATCGGGGCTGTAGCATTTTTTTTTGTTGGGGGACATATAAAACAGAACATTATTCGGATGACCAATAAACAATGATGTTCAGCCATGTAACTGTAAGAAATGTAAGCTAATGAATACAAGCTATTTCAGTAGTGTGTTAATTTTAGAGTTTTTTTTCCTAGGTTTTGACTAGTATGCTATAGCAGAGTCTCTCCTATGCTGCAATATGTCATGCATACTTTTACTGTACCTTTTATGGCTTGTGATGTGAGATCTTAGCACAGTGGGTCATCTTTGTTACCATATGTGCTGCGAAACAAAATGTCCTGCAAGACAGTCTCCTTTTTCATGCCATTACAGGTTTTGGTTTAAATGTGACTATAACAGAAAACAAATATTTTTTTGGATAAGCTCTTTTTACAATTTTGCAGTTCGTACTAACAATCCAAAATGGGTTTCTATGGAAAAAATAACTATTTTGCAGGATCGCTTTGATACAAATATTGTGCTTTCAAAGACAATTTTAAATGGTGTTACTCTTTTAGGTAAACTAATCCAAAAATAGGATGATATATGAGATAGAAATTGAGCAAGTTCTGCTGATGGTTTCTCTTACAAACACACACAACTAGAAATGTGGTTATGACTTTTGGTGCAGGTAAAATGGAGGTGTTATAGCAACCAGCCATTTTAGTTATCTTTTTCATTGTAAGTTAGAAAATGAAAGATAATATCAAAGTAATTTCTGTAAGCAACTGGGCTGTATTTGCAACATTCCAGTTTTTATACATATGCCCGTTGTGAATTAAGGTCAAGCCCCAGCCAATTTTTATTTTTCATCTTATTTTTGGGGGGATTTGTTGGGAATGAGTTAGAGCCTTACCGTTTTTATTTATTTTTTACTTTTTGGGGTTCATTTGGAGAGATTTTCCTCTTGGTCTCGGGGACCACTGTCGCAATCCGTTTTGGCTGCAGGTTTTATTCGAGTAAATTTTGGTTTCAACAATTTTTCTTTTTTTGTTACAGGTATGGGATGGCAGCAAATCTGTTTTGCCAACATGGAAAGTTTGTGTAGAAGAAGCCGCTCTTGAAGGGCATGGTGATTTTTTAAGTCATCTTCAGGACCTTACTGTAGATGTCTTAGTTTATGATAACCATGTGGAAGTTGCAAAGTCTCTCAAGGTAACACCTAGATTTTTCAGTACACTTTCTTTAAAAATATTTTGTAATATGTTTTTGAGTTTACGACCTGCCCCTTCACGTTCTAAGTCTATTCTAAATATGTTTGCTTTTAACATAACATTGGAAAGTGCCTCTTGTATACACCCAACATTTTCATGAATGTTGAAGGAAATCAAATGGACCTATTTACCGCTTACAGCACTGTACGGGTTGTGTAGTTACCATAAGCATAATGTACATCTTTTTATTAATAAGCAGCAAACAGAATAAATGAACAAGTGTAAAATACCCCTGCCTTTTATTTTACTGCATTATTGCACCCCTTCACCTGTTAAGAGTTTAACCAGAAAGTAAGAAATGGTCCACACATGACAGTGGAATTTAATTATAACATCTGACAAATGGCTAAAAACACAGATAAAATAGATATATAGGAGCTGCTTTACCTGCCATAGGATGCGTGTATCTGTAGTTAAGTAACACAGCTCTTGGCTCTCCCCAGCCTGTGACTGGACACTGAAAAGAGAAACCGCACACCGATGAGCTCATCTCTTTTTCACCCTGATCTCTTGCAATTAGCATGCATCTTGGCACATGAGTACAGACGGAAAGAAAAATATCCCAGGGGTTTCAGCTTTTCTCTACTCTAGTAAAGAATTGTTTAAAATTCCAAGAAGTCCTTTGTTTAGGCTTCCACTATGTCTTATATCCTATTTGTATGCAAGACAGCCGATCCAATTTAGCAGTTTTTCATGTACTGCACATATTACAGAAACATTGTATGACATTATTTGAATATTTGCAAAAGATCTACCAAAATAAGATACTCACTGACATACTTACTAAGCACCTTACACTAACAACCTTTACTGTGTCATAATTTGATGTTATACTATAATGATTTCCCAACAATTTCTTTGTATAGAGTAAAAGGGGTTTATAAATGCATTATAACCGAGTTTAGGTGCGGGTTATGTCTCAGTGAGTATACTGTGCAAGTTTATGGATTTTAAAAAAAAGTTTTAATTTTACATTTTTCTTCTTTTTCTTCAATTTTTTGATTGAATGTTATTACTGATTACCCCCCCTGCATTAAGGTATGCAGGTGGTAACAGGTCTGCTTTATGGAGACATCCGTGTTCTAAATAGACCCACCATGCCTCCACTGTGCATTACAGATGGAGATTAGGTCACTTATTTAGCTGTGCTGTCTGGCAGGAATTCCAAGATCCTAAAGCTGGCCATACACCTATAGATAATCTACACTAAACTGTGTGGCTGGAGGAATCTCCCACTGGGCCAAGCTTCAGTATCTTGCTAGTCGGCCCCGCTGGCTCACCACATACCTGAACAATGCCTGCATCCAATCAGATTGTTCAGGTATTTTGTTACATTCATTACAAACAACCATTTTTATTTTACTTACAATTTCTTTTTTTCCCACGTCCTAGTCCACTTTGGCACAAATGATGCAATCTGCACCCAAGCTTTGCATCCTGGGAAGATTACATCAGCAGAACATTGTTGGGAAATCATCTGTAATCTCATGATATCTTAGGGAAAGGCATTTTCCTGCCCTAAGATTATGTGCAAGGTTACATGTCCTAGTCTCATGTGCCAGAGGTCCAGGAAGTAAAGAGAGATCTAGTAACCTGCCCTAAGTGAAAATGGCCACTGTCAGAAGACTGGGGAAGAAAATAAAAATCAGGTATGCAAGGACTAAAAAGCCTGCAAGTAACTATAAGTATCTGTTTGTAGATTGCCAATACTGAACATTTCTAAAGGTGCCTTTGTTGTTATTTTGGTCCTTCTGGGATCATGTGGTAAAAAGGGTGGGAGTTTGCTATACTTATGCAATTACTGTAAGAAGATAGCACCTGCATGAGTGCATTAGAGAACAGAAAATATCCTGTATGGCTTTTCATTAAACAGAGGTCAGCTTTTAATCAGTGCATTGCCTTATTGAACTATCCCCTATATAATATTTTTATAGATAGATCGATAGTGACGTGCTAACCTTTAGTTAAAATATCCTACTGCATATGTTGGTGGCATTGTAACTCAATCATTTTTTATTTTACATGTACTTGCAGCACTCTATTAATGTGGAACTGAAGGCAAAACTTTTTTTTTACTTTTGCCATGAATTGGGAAGAGTTAGAACCTCTGTCCGGGGTTTTTATTGCTGTCTATGTCCCCATAAGGGGAACGCCTTCACTTTTATGTGTTTATCATGACAAGAAGTGATGGGAATTTTTTCCAACATAGACTGTAATAGCTACCCAGCAAAGATTCCACCCATTCCACACCACATTGAGACTTTAAAGGAGAACTATGGGGTTAAGGCTTTTCCCCATAGTTCTCCTTAGGGTAACAGGAGGGCACAAACTAGCGTCCTCCCGTCACCCTAGGCTCAGTATACCGCGAGCTGTAGCTCGCGGTATAATGAGACGCCGCAGTATACCGCTAGCTGCTGCTTGCGGTATACTAAGTCGCCGCAGCTGAAGCAGATCCCGACAATTATGTCTGGATCCGCCCAGCTGCGTGACTGACAGCTGGCTCTGCCTATCTAGAGGCAGAGCCAGCTGTCCCCGCCCCCTCCCCCGTCCGTTCCGCCCGTCAGCGCTATCGGAGCGGGGAGGGGGGAATCCAGCCCCTCCCCTGTCACGGCAGAGAGCCATGACAGGATCGAGAGGTGAGCGAACGCCGGTATGTGTTCGCTCACCTCCCGATCTACTGAGCCGACCTTTGACAGTCTCATTGTCACAGGTCGGCTAGAACTATGAGGAGAGTGAAAAGCACTCCCCTCATAGTTCTCCTTTAAAAAAGGGTTTTGACTAGAGTCTCGGTGTAAGATCCCCAAATTGTGCCCTACTTCTTTCCTTTTGTATAAAAAGATAAGGTAATCAAGAACAGTTAAGTGTGTATTTCTTAAAGAAAATGTTCGCCTGAATTTTCAGTCTTCATTCTCTTGTCTGGTGAGATGCTGCTGCCCCTATGTGGCTTAATTTCCACTAAACATGAATTTACTGATCTGTAGGAATTTTTCCATTTCCTTTTTTCAAACAGAATACTAGACATAAATCTAGGAGCAGTAAAGCGCTTTATATCCGCTTTTGTCATTGTGACATGTGAATAAAGATGACATGTTCAGCTTTATCATCCATTGCTACAGGTTAAGAAGTACAATGACATGGGTCCCTGCTTTAGCAGTCCAATATCTGATGCGTGTTTATAATTTTACATTTCACTGACAGGTTTGACGGCTTATTTACACATCACAACCTTTTTTTTTTTTGTATCTGTTTATTTTTTTGCCTTGCATTAGAGTCCATGTGCACTTGAGATTATTACAGCAGATGAAATCATTTAGTGAATATTAAACCAATTTAGAAGATACAACTATTAAGTCTGCTCAGTTTAATTATATATATTTTTTTAGGTATTTTTAATAATTATTACTTCTCAGAAAGCGGATGGAACAGACTGCATTCTGCCCCCAGTCATTCTCTATTGTCAGGACACCTGTAGACCGCCATAGATGTGGGTCAGGGATGTTAAAAAAGAACTATGGCCATCCTTTTTTTTTGCCATAGATTTTCTTGCAGCACAGAGCTGTGCTGCATCTGGGACGGATCCTGATAATATTGCTCAGATCCAACCCACTGCCTGATTCACAGCTGGCCTCTGCCTCTCTAGATCCAGGATCAGCTGTGCTCTCCCTCTCTCTTCTCTGTTCCTCCAGTCAGCGCTGGAGGAACGGAGAGTGAAGGGGGGAATCCTGCTGTCAGTCATTACTCTCTACAGGGAGCTGATCGGGAACTGAGTGATCAAGTGGTATGTGATTGCTCAGTTCCTGATCAATAGAGTTGACACGCGACAGCTTCAGTGTCACACGTCGGCTCTAATTATGGGGATGAGTGCAATTCACTCTCCCCATAATTCTCCTTTAACTGCCATAGATCAGATGGGATGGAAGGGGGGTTTGCATATTGAGATTCTATCAGGAGTATACCTAATTAGATGACAGAGAATCTTCACTGAGAAACCTTTGTCTTGAGAATCCCAGGCACCAGTGTTATCACAGCCTTAATGAACCCTTTCAGGATAAAGCACCAGTTTGATACAAAACCCCCTCCCTCATAAACATATATTTGCCTTTCCTTTGTTCTCCTGCCACTCCATTCAGTATCCGGAGCCAATGAATAGCGTAGCATGTGACTCATCCATGTGAGAGTGCTGCGCCAGTCAGCACTTCAGAAGGGGTCCCATAGCCCTGTGTATGCTACGACGTAAGTAACCTGTAGCCTCCACTGGGGCTTTTTATTCACTGCCAGCAGTTTAACAGACCAACTGGGGGAGTGAGCAAAAGACTGATGGGAACCTGTAGCTTTGCCCTGCATAGGCAATGACGAGATTTACTGTACTGCAAAGTGTAATTTTGATCAAAGCATTAGTTTTAACTTTTTCCATACTATTTACAGCATGTGAGTATATTTGGCTTGTTTTCCAGCACAGATCGAACATTTTTGTTATCACTTTTGCATTTACAATTTAATAAAGAAAACAGAGAAAATAAAAGAACTAAACCAGGTTACTTTTTATTAGCCTAAAACAGTATTCTTTGACATCAAAACCTTAGTCTCAACCCTTATATAATAACCTAGGTGCAACCTTCTCTTAAATGTAGCAGTAACCCTTGGTCTAGCCCTGTATCCATACCCCAGGCCAAAACCCCCAACAATTGTTTCTTGTTCATTGAGGGACACAAACGCTTTTACCTTCCCGTTATATCCACCTACAATATTAGACATTGGCATAAAAAAAAATATAGGCCAGCACAGGATAAAGCCTTTCTACCAGCATGTCTCAGTTTTGTATTTCTTTATTTTGCTGGTGTTCTAGGAGGATGGACTAACCTATTATATGGCTAACATTCTTACTTTGTTTTTTTGTCAAGGACAACTTCACTTTGTAGGTAGGTTGATAGGGTTGTGCACCAGGAGCTACCTCATTAGTTTGGATCTCTGGGTGCCTTTAAAATATCTGTTTTTGATGTTTCCTATGGAGAATGCAGTTAACATTGAGGGACTAATCAATAGCACCATGGGCCGAGTGGGGTGTAATGTATGCTCCATGCTCTCTTTCCAGCCATTCAGCACCGAAGAAGCATCTCCCTGCTGCTGCTCATGCTTTAAGAGCCATATGGAACTCTGATCTTCAGTCCATTCCTATTGCATGCCTACAGTGACGTTGGTCACTTCCAGCCATTTGAACCTTTTCTGCTACCAGATGCCTGGGTTTTATGAGCACCTTAGGCCATGCCTCTTACCCTGAGCTTGAGATGCTTTAGCACTAGGCAGTTGCAAAATATCTGTATCTTGACACAACAGGTGACCCCAACATCAGTATAACAACTCCACCGAGGCTTCTCAGGAGCCATTTTAAAATGGTGCCTAGGCAGTAAGGGCAAAGATGTTTTGCAATAAAAACTAAACGTAAGGGACAACTTCACTTCCTTTGTTCCCCTGGTTTATATGGGGCCAAAAGCTACAGTGTTGGTGCACATCCAAGAAGAACTGGCATTGCAGCTCATATGTTTAGAGAAAATAAGAATAGGCCAGTTGTTTCTTTTTGGTATAGAGCTGAGGACCTTTTTTTGCTGATGCACATATGCCTTCAAAGTGGTATAATACGTTTATCTTTGTAATTGTGTTGATTATTTCCACCCACAAAATGTAGGTCTAACATTCTAACTTTATTTGGGTGTAGGTCTGTATAATGATTTTTTTTTTAACATTCTGTATTTGTATGTAACGCACATTACATTTTTCTACTCGCATGTAGGTGGGAAGTTACATTGTGATTCAAAATTTACATGCAAAGTTACATAACATCTCAAATGAAGCACAAACTTCATATCTGGAATTTCACCTTCATGGAGGGACATTGTATGGACGAGGCATCACCATTCTTCCTGAAAATGACACTGATGTCAAAGAGCTGCAAAAGTATGTCTATAGAAATACTACTTCATTTCGCAGTGGCATATTATCGCCTTTTTTTTTTAAAGAAATATCAGCACAACATAAACAAATCCTCATTGAATCCCCAGGGAACCAAGTGTATGTGGCACAAGGTCTTATTTTGATCTGTTGCCCTTATTGTGCATTAGAAGCCTATTTTTATTTTTGTTTGCACTAGTTGAAGTTCCACGCCAGGCTGAAGCTTAGTTTGAGTGTTCCAATGGGTGATATACCACATGCACTATAGCCACCTCTCAGATGCTCACGAAAGATTGTGCACAGTGTTCCAGCCATTTCACCTGCTGCCCCTTACACAGCACTGAGTGTGTCACAATAGTTTGTAGAACTGTGTTCCAGCAACCTTACCTGCTGCCGCTAAATATGGCTGCCTTGTCAGAATAGTTTGTATGACAGTGTTCCAACAGCGTCACCAACTTACCCTTACACAGTACTGTGTCAGAATTGTATTACTTCCCCAATAGGTGTCCAGGCAAACGAGGATGCGGCGAGGCTGCTGGAACACTATTATACATGCTGTTCTAACATAGTCACCCCTGTGTAATGGGTAACAGGTGAGGCTACTGGAAAACTGTTATTCAAAGTATTCTGACACAAATAGTGCTGGCGGAACTGTGTAATCAGCTGGCTGCTAGTAAACATTCAGCATCCTCGGTTGCCTGGAGCGAGCAGTGTTCTAAGCCGCACTCTTCACAACCATTACAACCAAAATAAAGTAGTGCTTGTAGTGCCTGCAACAGATGATGCCATGCAGAGAAACTACAAAGTGCCAAGCGGGGTCCCTTCCCCAGGGTAACAAAGTGACTCATTATGTCAGCCTGTGGGAGGGACCCTGCACGGCACCAAAACATCAGGACTGTATTTCATGTGACGCATTTGTGAATAAATCCAAGCTGGTTATTTCACACTTGTGGAGTGTTGGTGACTTCTCCGATTCTTGGTTGCCTGGACACACCTCCTGGAATTACACAATCTTTTCTGCCACATTATATTCAAGCAGCTGCTAGTAAACATGCACTACACTGATTGTGGCAGAAGTTTCTCAAGGGAAGCCCAGGCAAATGAGAACTCTGTATGTTTACTAGGAGACAGCCGATCCTTTACTCTTGTGCTTGTGTTGTGATTCGTGCTGACCCCTCCCCCTGCTTTGCTAAATTACAGCGCTCATTTATGGCAAGCCCCGTCAACCAGACCTGACTAATGTTTTGTCTCTTTGTGAGCAGCATAGTTGGACATCAGTTGGGGGGGTCAGGACAGACATGCTCTTGACCATGCTAGCTCATGCTACATGCACTTGGTGCTTTCGGGCATTCCTCTAAGTGTTTTAAGATGTGGTAATACTTCTTTAATCTGGACTACAATTCTTCTGTTAGGCATTGCTACACAAGCCATTTTGTAGTTTGAAGTATATCTGAAGTCATTTTTGGGGGGATTAAAGTAGGGAAAGGTTAAAAACTTTCAAATTAATTTTTTTTCCAGCAGACAAAAGATAACACAATTTCTGCAAATTAAGTTTCATCAAGTGATAATGCACAGTTACTATAATGTGCTGTATTTAAAGTTTTGGTACATTTCATGTTGATCCACTGATCATTTTTTTTTATTACACAATTGAATCTCTACTAGTTAGGCCTTAAGGCTCCATTCACACCTAAAGCATTTTGTTGCAGCTGATTCAGCGCGACAAAACGCTCTACCCAAGGAATCCCATTCATTTCTATGACCCATTTACACCTGTCAGTTTTGTCGCAAGCAGAAATATGCCTGTCGCTCAAAATAGTACATGAGCTACTTTGGGGCAGATTTCAAAGCATTTTGTCCCATTTACTCAATAGAAAACGCTTCAAAAACACGCATTGTGGGTTTTTGTTTTTTTGCGCAAGTTTTTTCCCCATTAACGCTCATTGCAACTTATTATACACATGTAATAGGTGTCGCCTAGGTATGAATCCAACCTAATCTGGTTCTTAATCATATCTTTGTACTATCAAGTGTTGCCTGTACCTTTTTTTTAGGGGTTTTTTTCCCTACATTATCTATACCAACCTGTGTTTTGAAAGTAAGTTATTTTGTATTTTCAGAGTCCTAGATACTGTGAACATAAGTGAAGACCCTATACGCTCAGTGGATTTGACTTCAGATAATCAATTATGTATGTATTTGTCGAATGGAGATTAGTGGGAATATTAAATTAAATTTGGATACTACTTGTGTGTATTAGATAAATCCACATGTTGCGTAAGCAAATACTATATATTGATGAAAAAATATAGCTGATAAAAATAGCACACACGATCAAACCTTTACAATTAATGTACATCATCCTAATGTAGGCATTTTTCATTATTTTCAATGGAAGAAAACTAAAACAATTTTTCAATATGATAAGACTTTTTTTTTTTTTTTTTAAATGGGATTTATTTGGCTTGCTTCGTCATTTTGTCTACTTGTCAGGTATGTTTGTCACTTTACCTATTTTGTTTGTTTGAGCTATAAAGTTGGGATAAACATTTAGCGGCATTGTCTAAACACCTTCTTGCTCTTCTAAAAATCACAGAATCATTTGTTTGAAGAACCTAGCAATGTTATAACGTAAAGTGTGATAAAATGGAAAGCAGTTTCAATATTCAGGTCTTTAAAACTTGTTTTATACCATAACACTTTAGTTACTGCACATATGCCCAAAATATTTTCCATCATAAATGTGTTCAGGAAAGCATGTTGGCAATATTATGTAACAGAAAACATACAAACCATGGAAGCAAATGTTTTTATAGTTCTATAGTCCTCAATCTTTTTCTGCAGCCCTAGCACTGAATGAACAGGAATCCTCTATACTGAGTGTTCATTCATAAATTGTGGATATAGTATAAGTTACTATGAACACAATCATGAATGAAGAGGAAGTGATGTAGATCACTTCCTATTCATTCTTAACTGAGTCATAGTAACTCACACTATGTCCAGTTATTTACAAACTCTCAGAATATGGGACTGAGGTCTTTTTTTATCTTTGTTTATATAATTTTTATATTTGAATGTGTTTTTTCAGCTAATTTAATTTGGGTGATGGGAAGGAGGATTTTTTTTTTTTTTTTTTTTTTTTTTTTTTTACAAAGTTT
>NW_017306569.1:37555-38728 GCF_000935625.1 Nanorana parkeri
GGGGGAAGGGGGTGTTTTTTTTTTTTTTTTTTTTTTTTTTGTAGAAGGTCTGCTTTAGGTGTGGAAGTCTAAAGCACAGATTTCAAAGAGTTTCAAGCTTACTTAAAGTCTGTACAATTGAGTGTTTTTCTTTTTCCCTGCAAAAAAAAGCAGGACGCACATTGTTTAAAATGTGACTGAGGAAACTTGTAATCATTGGGAATATCTGTCTGTCTATGGTCAGCTTTAAAGAAAAAAAAAAAAAGAAAGTTGAAGGAGTTAAACATCTCCTCAAACAATGATATCTATGTGCTTATTTTTTTTTTTTCATTGCAGAAATAAATAGGCTCTTTTAACTCCAGAATACATGTAAAGACATTCTTCTTTTTTTTTTGTTAAAGCCACCTTCTTCTGACAAATGTCATATTTATTTTTCTGAAACATTTACATTTTTCTACGACCTGTATATGTTGTTTTCTTTAAAAGGTGTATTCAATTGAGTATATGCATTGTCGTGATTTGTGGCCACAAATGGATTCAGCACTGCTGGGTGAGATGCAGTCATATATTATGTTAAGATATTTTCTCTTTTTCTCGTCTTTTATCTTGTATACAGGCCAGAAGTCGCCACCCTTTGATGCTCTGGAGAGATGCCAGCAGCTTTCTGTGACAGGTATAAAACCATTAATGGATTTGAAGATCACAGTGAGAAAAGCCTACTACACAGCAGGTTGTGTAGTTATCTGAAATGAGCTGTTCAAAGCTCTCTTGTGGTAAAGCTTATATAAAAGTAGATTTCAGATTAAGCAAAGTAATAAAATGGACAAGAAAGAAATAAGGAAGATATGTTGTAGATCTATTATTAAATTGAGTAAGTGATACCACAGAACCTGTATCGTTCGTCTTGTTTTGCCTATGCAGTCTATTTTTATATAAAGTAATTATTATTTTTATTGTATTTTACTTCAGTTTAGTAATTCGTTATTTAGCATTATTGAGTTGAGAGGTAAATTGCAGAACCACACCCCTAATTTAGGTCAAAGTTCAAAATGTTTCTATGAATCAATGGGAGCTTTCACAGATGCATGATACAGATTGTTAAAAACAATGCCATTTATTAAAGTAATACAATACATAGATATTATTATACATTATTGAATCAAAATCCAGTTTTGTTTTATATATATATATATA
>NW_017306569.1:38806-48278 GCF_000935625.1 Nanorana parkeri
TATATATATATATATGCACATATTCATTATCTAATCTGTGATCCAAGTAGATAACTTTCTAGTTCTGCTCAGGTAAGTAGCCCACAATGGTTTAGTTAATCGTCACGTTTTGCATAAAGCATCAGGAAGGAGGCATTATATATTTATTATACAAATAAAATAAGTATAAACACATCTATACCACATTTTGCAACATAATAGGGTAACTATAAATATAGGTATATCATGTTTTTCAACAGAGTAAATCCAAATCACTTAGTAGTAAATTGCTCGCTTAGTGCAGGAAGACACAAGCTGAAATATCTATAGTATCAAAAGAAGGGGGGAAGCCATAAGCCAATGCTGGACTTGCTTTTTATTATCCAGAATGATATTGACAATAAGATAAAATAAAATGCCTTCCCCCCAGGGAAATGAAGACTGCCTATGCATCTATCCCTAGATTGTGTATGTTATGATAATTGTTTAATTACAACATACTTGTTACTGTATGAGAACCTTCTGATAATATTATCCTATGGAGTGGACCTCGGCCATATTTCCCTGCAGGGTCTTAAATTGATTCTGAATTACATTTTATAAGGACGATTTAAAGCTCAGGATTTGATAAAGAAAGACCTGGTATCATTGTAGCTTTCAAGATAGATATCCATCTAGTTTCACACTGTAAAAGTTTCTTCTCCATATTGCCAACTCTTGGGTCGTCATGAATGCGATCCAAGGTATGAAATTTTATAGCCGTCGTTTCTGAGCCATGATGCAACCCCACATGGCAACTTATGGGGGTAGTAGTTTTTACCATTTTACTTTTTGAGGTATTCCACACTTGATTATATAAGCAAATATGAATTTAAATAAGTTATATGCAATGTTAAAAAGCATGATATACATGTATTTTAGGGCTGCGTAAATGAACGATTCCTCGATTAATCGTTAATTTCTTTGATCGATTAAAATTTTTTTGATCCGTACTCACCTCTCCGCCTGCTTCCGGAGATCTGGTGACGTCACGGACATCGACGTCACCGGACTCCTTCCCCCTTCCCCAAGTGGCTTTGTCGGTTGCCCCACTCAAGCGGCGGCCATATTGAGTGGGGCACGTGAGATTAATAACGTGCTGGATTACTGTGATCCTAGTTCATTTTATTACTTCATCGCTGTGCTGTATGTGTATAGGCCAATGTAGTTGGATCTGTATGTGCGTTATAATCTGAATTAATCGATTAAAAATGTTTTTGATTAATCGAACACGAAAATTTTAATCAGTA
Source organism: Nanorana parkeri (assembly GCF_000935625.1). Taxonomy (NCBI): domain Eukaryota; kingdom Metazoa; phylum Chordata; class Amphibia; order Anura; family Dicroglossidae; genus Nanorana; species Nanorana parkeri. The sequence goes on from NW_017306569.1 coordinate 40,075, forward strand.
ACAGCCCTAATGTATTTGTATTATTCTGTTTAAAAATATGATGTGTGTATATATGTGTATGTATGTGTGTGTATATGTATATATAGATATATATATATGCGCTAACGAAGGGAAGGGGGAGGAGCCCGGTGATGTCCGTGACGTCACTGGACTCCTCCCCCTTCCCTTCGTTACCTGATGGAGCTGCTTGGGCCGGTGAGTACACATCCTAACTCTCCCGGCCACCCGGGAGAGACACACTTTTTACCGGAAAGGTTTAATCTGCTCAATCGAGCAGATTAAACCTTTCCCTGGGATCGTTTTTTTTTTTTTTTCTTTTCTGACATCGGGAGACCGTCAGTCAGAAAAGAAAAAAAAAAGGCATACGATTGCATAGCTAGATTACTATTGGGTTTTGCACTTTGCAATAGCCAATAGAAAACTAGCTAATGCACCCGCCCACTGCTGCTGTCAATCAGCAGAGGGGGACCTGAATTTTTCTATCAGGTCCCCTTCTGGTGATTGAAACCAGCAGGGGGCGGGTGCAATAGCTAGTTTGCTATAGGCTATTGCAAAGTGAAATAGCCAATAGGAATCTAGCTATGCATTCTTATGCCTTTTTTTTTTTTTATTCTGACAACTGCAAAAAAAAGTCTGCAGATGGCAAGGAAGCTATTGCTTCCTGTGCTATCTGCCATCATTTCAGGGGGGTGCTCTCTCCCAGCCCCCCCTAACCCCCCCCTCCACGGAGATTAACTAAACCATTGTGGAAAGTTATCTATCTGGATTAATGATGTGACAATAAATGTATGTAAAATGTCTTGATCCAGTAATGGTTTAGGGGAGGTATTTTCTTTAATGGAATGTTTTATGATTTAAAAAATGTTTATGCATTGAATGACTTTAATAATCGGCATTGTTTTTAACAATATGTATCATGTATATGAAGCATCTTAAAAGCCCCCACTCTTAATTACTTAATAATATACGTGTTGCCAGATTTGAAAACGATCCACAAAGTTAGAGATTCCTAACACTGTCACATTGCCATTTCTGACCTCACTAAGTAAAGCTGGCCATAGGCTATGGCTTTTTTTTAGCATGGTGTTTCTCCATCCACGCTGTTTAGTGTAAATGGGGAATCAGTTTTTGTTATTTAGCCTATGGGCTGAAGCAGAGAAAATCGAGCTGTCTGTGGTCAGTTTAAAGAGTAACTCCACTTTTGATGAGAAAAATATCAATCCCCTGTGGATGATCAATGTACATTCCAAGGAATTTGACCAACTTTATTGCAGATTCCTATATGTTACTATTCTGAAGAAAAATCTTATCCAGAATATCCTTTCCAAATTGATTCCAAAATAGGAGTGTCTGGGTTCATTATAATTAGCTGGTGGGTTTCCTGTATTCTAATCAGGGAAGTTGCAGTGCCTGCATCCTTTTAGTGGTAATTAACCCTTCTGGAGTATCTTGCGGAAAATGAAAGTTCTATTGCAAGGGATTCCTAAAATTGTACTTGTATCTTAGTGCAGACTAATTAGTCAACCAATAACTGAAGCAGGAAGTGACATTTCGAGGGGAGTTCTGTACACCAACTATGTACAGAATGACTCCAGGTCACGATATTGCTTTGAAATTCTTTTTGACAAATTTAGAACATTACAGCAGCTACCGTTTTAAACAATTAATTTTTAATAACAATAGATTACAAAATGGTTTGTGCAACAATTATATATGCTACATTCATTTATTTGTTAAGTTTTTTTAAAGTGGAGTTACCCTTTAGGTTCTTCTCCACAGCAAGCCTCTCCACATTGCACTGAGCGTTTAACAGGAGGGGCTCAGTGAGGGGCACCCTTGTTAGTCAGAGCAATGGTAACTGGGAAGGACTTCTCGCAAGGGTGCATAGGGATAGGTCAGCAGTCGTCCGGTGCCTAATTTTAGGCAGGATGTTTCTTTCAAAGGTCAGTATGCCTGACAAGTTCGCCATAAAATTGACCTCACAGATAAATGCAATTTCACAGCTGCCCATGCTTGATAAATGCACATGAGAAACAGATACCTAAGTTTATCCCCTAGACATTATACCACAGCATTTCTTTGTGACAGTGCACATGTAAATGGAAATCATTGATTCATACACTTGTTTCCAGTCATTAGAGCACTAGTTCTGGTATTTCCTATCCCTACAGAGTGAGTCGCTTTAACTGCAGTAGAGGAAAGTAACCAAATTAGCTCTGCTGTATGTTAAATATCAATACAAGAAGGACAGAAATAAACCAACTTGCTGGTAAAACAGGTCCTTTATATGTATGTCAACTCTGTATTAAACTGTATGGCTCAGGTTCAGCTTTAAACTACAGTCTTAATGGAATTCTGGCTGTTACCTTCAAAATAATACTAAAAAGCCTCGGCATTACTTGAAGTTTGTAAAAAGCCTGCTAAAGTCAGCTTGTTCTAAAGCAACAACCACCTCCACTCCCATTATGATTTCTGTTTTAACATCCCCAGACTGGAGCACAAAGGTGCTATAAAAGCTTCAAGAAAGCTGTTCAAGTATATGTATGTCAAGTACCCTGAGACTTCACTGGATGCATGCTTACTCCAGTTAAATGGCTCAGGAAGGATAAGAATGGCACAAAAGCACGCACCTACAAAAGCAAGTCTTCAACAGTGGCCTTTGTATTCTTATATTAACAGGTTTGCTTAAAGCCAGTTGCTAGTAATCCCTTTAAAACAATAGGGAGTGTTGTTGCTATTGTTTATCTCTGTTTCTGTAATTCCACTAATGCTTAAAGACAAGGGTGGGTCTACTTCCGTCACCAGTGTGGGATTTGTTCTTTTCTGGCCACTGGTAGAAGTATATGTATTTAAGTGCTTGTATATGACTGCAGAATTTCAACACAACAGAGTTTTTCTATTTTGTTTTTCTTTCTGGGCTGTGACATATGTCATCACAGGACACATTTGATATTGCTTTTATTGCAGTACATCCAACTAATCAAGAATGGCTTACAACGCCTGTCAGCACTGTCGTTAAAACTAAACCTCCTCAGAAATATCGTATCAGAGTAAGACTGAGAAGTTTTCAACCTCAGCACCTCTATCAATCTGTAAAGCTTCACTGCACTAAATGCAGTTCACTGTAAGTATATTTCGTACATTCTGACCTACATACAAAATGTCTTCAAAGATTGGGATGCAAATGTAAGAGATATTACCTCTTTGAAACAAATCATAAATAAATCTATTCACTCTATAATTTTGTATCCATGGTGATTCACTGTTTTTTCTTTCTTTGTGAATGTTTTAAGATTTTGCTGCTTGACTGCGTTTTTAAAAAAAAACAAATAATGAATTTCGGTATTTCTATCGCATCATATGCACTTTAAACAAAGACTTTCAGTTGTTACTGAAAGCAAAAGTAACAAAGTCAAGCTTATAGCTTCAAGTGCATGAATAAAGGATTTTGGCATTAGCCTATGAAAATAAATGAGGTAATGATGGCATAATAGCCACACAATTTTCTGTGATGAAATTTTTTGTTCCTCCCTGTTTGTACCTGGGGTTGCCTAAAGGCTCATTCAGACGGGCGTACAGGTTTGTACGGTGTGCACCCCCGTAAAAAGACCCAATCCTGGAAGGGAAAGGTGCTGCATGTAATTGCACGCAGCAGCCTGTTCCTCCCTGTGGGAAGACTTGGCCGCATACAATTACACGCTGTCACAAGCACACCTGAACCTGCACATGTGTGCGGGTCCGGGTGTTTGCACTCGGATGCAGACAGACTGTTTTTCCCTGTGGGAGGACATAGCTGCACGCAGTTACGCCCAGCACTTGTCCCTTCCGGGATCGAGTCTTTTTACGGGCGTGCACTCCTGTTCGAATAAGCACTAATAGAAAAAACTGGTTTTAATTAGTAGCATTTTTATAAGAGATGATTACTGTTAAAGAGGATTACATGACGTATGAAGTATGTTTGTGTGCAGTTGTGTAGTTTATTTCTCAGCTGTCCTTTGCCCTGAAGTGAACATTACATGTTTGCATTCTCCCTGCTGTTACCTATCCTAATCTAATAAAAAGAATGGTGTAATGCGTGAACCGCTTGCAAGGGGTCTTCTTTTGCCAGGACTGAGCCTCTGTAGGAGGCGAAGCAGCAGTGGTATCTTTATGCAGGCTAAGCCATTGATTGGTTCTCTTAACCTGAGCAGCCAGTCAATGCCATTTCCCTTCTCACAGATCCTATCCTGTGTGTGGCTGTGCTGTGGCAATAGCAGCATCAGTACCCAAAGCTGTTAAAAGTGTTACACAGTTTGTTTTTATTAGTTTAGATTAGGGAGCCAGTCAGGGTGTACACAGGTAAAGTTTTATTTCGGTGCATAGGTGGAAATTCTGGCTCTCACTATGTTCATTTCAAACAATACAGTGGTGCTATAACTACATGTTATGTATCTTTGTAAATTATTATTCTACAGGATTTATATAGTGCCAACAATTTTCACAGCGCTTTACAATATAAGGAAGATATTACAATATAATTCAAGACAAGATGGTAAAGAGGGCCCTGCCTGTGAGGGCTTACAATCTAAAAGAGAGGGGCAAGTGGTACATGAGGAGGTAGATGTGTGGGGATGAATTGTGGTTGTTAACATTTTGAATTTTATCCTCTGGGCGAGTGGAAGCCAGTGCAGGGATTGACAGAGGGGGGTTGCAGACACTGAGCGGTTGGTTAGGTGAATGAGTCTAGCAGCTGCATTCATGATAGACTGAAGGGGGGATAGCCTGTGTAGAGGTAGGCCAATGAGGAGGGAGTTGCAATAGTCAAGATGAGAGATAACAAGTGAGTGGATGAGTAGTTTTGCGGTTTCATTGGTGAGGAAGGGGCGTATTTTGGAGATGTTACGGAGGTGAAGATGGCAGGATTTGGATAGGGATTGGGTGTGGGGCAGAAAGGTGAGGTCTGAGTCAAGGGTGACACCTAGCACCTTGTCATGGGGGGGAGTGATGGATAGTTGTGTTATCAATCTCAAGGGAAAAGTTGGGGGAAGGTGCACGGGCAGGAGGAAATACCATGAGCTCAGTTTTTGACAGATTGAGTTTTAAGAAGTGTTGTGACATCCAGACTGATATGTCAGTTAGTAAATCAGTAAATAAATAAAGCTGTAAGAAGATAGAACCAGGACCTATTTGTACTGTAATAGACAGCCTTCTATCCATCCATGGTGACTTCACTTAAGAGTTTCACACCGCTCCCTATATAATATCTGTCCAGATTGGCATATCTTCCGGAAAGAACTGATGCCTGTAATCTGGGTCCCCTAGTATTAAAGGGTCCTCCTTATCGGAAGCTTCTGCTGCTTCTCCCTTGAGTGAGGTTGAGGTCTCCTCTGTGTCCAGAAGGACTTCCTTGTTCACTTTGGATTACTTGTGTCTGTTTATTCTCAATAACTAGAGCAAACTGCTCTAGTTATTGAGGCTCTGAGCACCCTCCTATGCCATCCGCTGCAGAGTCTAGCTCGGACCGCTCTAGGCCCGTTGCTGCTCTGATCTCTGATTCACAGTCTACCCCTAGAGCGGCTATGTTTGAGCTATTTGGAGGCTCAGCCTTCTATTTCAGGCCTAGGATCTTTTAGAGTTTCAAAAACGGCAAAGGCCTTTTCTTTGCACCCACTGTTTAAGACCTTTCTCTGTCTGTTCTGGGATTGGGAACACCCTGTAGCATCCTGGGCCCCTCTAGAGAATATGGCAGAGCTTTGAAAGTGAATTTACTGCTCGGTTGTCTTTTCCCGCTATAGATGCTCCTGTAATCGACATACTACTAATCGAGTTCATGTTGTTCTCACCTTTTGAGATTTCACAAGCAAAAGGTTGAATGCCCTATTTAGATTCAAATTTAATTTAGCTGGAAAGAATTTGCACCCTGTGTTGGCGGTGACCTTAATTTGAGAAACTGTGTCACTTTAGGTATCGGTTTAAGTCGCTTAAAGAGAACTCGAAGATCGCCAGGGTAGGCCCTCAATTCATTGAACATGTGGATCAAATGTGTGGAGCCTTGCACTTCAAATGTGAAGGCCTGTTGCAAGCATCTAAGTTTGTTTCTCGCATGGCGCTGATGTCTATCCACATGTGTAGAGAATTTTGGCTATGTGCCTAGGATGCCGCCTCTTTGGACTTTCTCAGACTGTCAAATAGCAATGCCTCTAATGGTCACAATGCACTCCTGCCTCAATGCAGGAGGTCAGTGGAAATGGCAGAATGACCCTTTTTCCTTTACCTCCTGCACCAATAGTAGCTCGTAGGCAGTAAAACTATTACTCACACTCAGGCCATAGGGTTTCATGCCCCAGGTCCTCTAAATCCGTCGCTCAGCCATCTGCATGAAGGAGCGCCCCCAGTTCTTCAAGCAGGGGCTGATTTGCAACCAGCTGTGCCACTATGTACCTCCTCAGCATTTAAGGGTGTGGGGAACTTAAACAAGACTGGGTGAATACTTGGGATGCACAGATACTTTTCGCAAAACTGGTATCTGTGCATCACTTTATTTATATTTATAAAAACAAAATCGTACATTAAAACAGAGATGTACAAATCCCAGGAGCTCTGTGTGCTCCTTACACATGACAGCTGCCTCCTAATTTTTGAATTTTTCTCTAGTGTAGTCTTGGAGCTCAAAAGTATCGGTACATGTACTCGTACTTGTACCGAGTACGGTACTTGGTATCTGTGCAACCCTAGTGAATACATACTTGAGAATAATTATTGGAGAACAGATGAAGGATTGTTGAGTAAACAGTCCATTTCGGACATATAGACTAGGCGCTTAAGTCACCTCAGAGTCTTTTGCTACCTTCCTGTCCTTGGGTACTGTTGAATCCTGCATAGTATTTGCTAACCGTCAATCCTACCCATCGACCAAGGCATCTTTTGAACCACAAGTTCCACATTAAATAGCTTTGGCTGTTTCTCTGTCAGCATGTACCCACTCTTAGTAGTGGATCTAATGTTTACCCTAATGCCTTTTCTTGGCATCCCTATTGCATAACATTTAGAAGCCCCTTCCTGAAGAATGTCTGCTTTGTGGACTCTCACATTCTGAGTCCCTCTACTGGAGCTTACTCCTGCAGGCTGCGCTTAGGAAGATGGCCTCTCCTGGGTCTTCAGGAGGGGGGATCTAGGGATTGCCCTTCTATCTTCTTCCCTTTCCTACCATGGTCTTCCCTTTTCTTGGGAGCTCTCATCCATCATCAGTCTTTCTTTGAGTGCCAGGGTGTCTGGTCTTGAGGAGAGACATTCAGATGATCCCTTTGGACCATGAGGATACTACTTTGCAGTCTGTGCCTGGGGACAGGGTAGTGCCTTCGAGCCACCCTGGGGTTGCTTCCTTGGATGGATTGTGGGTCTCCACACTTGGGACTCTAATATGGTTCACAAAAAACGGCACTTCCTGCTTTTTCAGGGGGTCCTTCTGTAAATCTATGTACTGACTGGAACTCCATTGGACATTACCTGAGTGCTACTGAACATTCCTTTCTGGGAAGGTTTGGGATTTTTTCCAGTGGACAGCACTCTGTGCTTGTCTCCCATTTCTTATCGGTTTTCACTGCAGAATAGGTTAATGCTGTTGGGCAGCGCTGACTTAATTAGCTGGGTCTGATTCTGCCCCTTCTATCTTGTTTCAGAGATTGTTGGCCTCTCACTCCTTGATTTAGATCGTTATACAGGGACTTCACACGTGGCTGTTCGTTTCCCTGTGACTTTATTGGATCTGATTCTGTTTCTTTCTGCACTTTAGAAACCTTGATTTGAACATTCCTTTCTCTACTCTCACCCACAATTAATGGTTTTGCATATGTACAAAATGATGTTGAGGTCCAGGACTTTTTTTCCCATTAAGGTAGTTTTCTGACTTTCACCTCAAACAGCACATTGTTCTCCCATCCCTCTGTCAAGTGCCAGTTCAATAAAAGAAAATGTCCCTCCATTGTCTGGATGGTCCCTGTATGGGTGCACTAGCTTTTCATTCCACCATCTCTAGGTGGCTCAAACAGGCCATCACCTAAGCTTATGGTCTCAAGGATTGGGTTTCACTCTACTAAGTCTGTGAGTGCTTCTTGAACTTTTCAACATCAAGCAACAGTTTCCCAGGCTTGCAAGGCTGCCACCTGGTCTTCTGTTCACACGTTTTCTAAGTAGATGCTGCACCATCAGTTGATGCCAGCATTTTT
>NW_017306569.1:48298-64111 GCF_000935625.1 Nanorana parkeri
GGGGGGGGCGCCCGGTATTTTTGATAATAGCAGTCATCAGCGGCTTGTGAGCCGCTGATGACAGCTATTAATTTAAAGGGGACAGTCTGCTGAACAGTTATACTATAAGCTTATAGTAGAACTGCTTCTACTATAAGCTTATAGTAGAACTGTAAATGCCAGGTCCGTATGGCATACTGACCTGGCCAGCTGGAAGCACTTTTGTAGGTCCGTATGCCATACGTTCTTGGCAGAGAAAGGGTTAAAGTGCACATTTGCCACATGTTCATGAAACGTTCAGGTGTGAACAGGGGCTAAGATCGTTAAGGTGGCTCTTTGAGCTGGAGGAAGTCCCCAGTTTTCTGTTTTCTTGTGCCTGTTGTTTGTTTGCTGTGTTACCCACCCCTCTGTTGAACTGCTTTCGGATATCCCAAAGGTGAAAGACTTCCTGTCTCCCTCAATGGACTCCAAAGAAAAGGAATTCACTGTAAGTACAAAAATCCTATTGTCTTGATGAAGTTGTCCAGAGAGGTAGGGGGCTAAATTAATCTATAGGTATAGTAAAATACCCCTCTAAACCTTAAATTAATTTAAATGGTCTTTTAGTAAAAACCTGTTGATAGTAGTGTCATATTTCTGCATGCTGCCACTGTTAGTTGGCCTGTTCTAGCTATAAAGGTATAATCCAGGATTAGCAATGGCACAAATTTAGCATGGGCAGTAATTATCATACTGCTATCAAACTCATTTTAGGGAACATATGATAGATCTGCTTTCCTGTCAACAATTCCATGTCTGCTAAAGGGCGGGTTAGCAAAATAAAATATAAACCCCATGCTTAGATTGCTGCTACTTTAAGTTCAAGCCACTGTATTTTCAGTCATCCTTCACATTTTAACTTTTACATTTAATAAAGTTGCCTGTTGGTTTTTTTGTTTTCTCTTTTTTCCTGAACCCAAGTAGTAAATTGAACTTGTATTTCAAAAGAATCATTCAATTAAGTAGACAAGAAAAATAAATGACATAATGCATGATTGGTCAAAGAAGAAATGCCCATACAATCTTCTGACTTAGATTTAACAATGCACTGCTGGTACCTGCTAGTTGCTTTGCATAAGCATGGGGTGTCTTTGTGTGACCTTTTTAAGAAGATATGTCTACTCTTCTGGGAATATGTATGCATCAAGTGTGGGTCCATCCAAGCATTTAAGATAACTAAAACCAGTGATGTGCACAGACTTAGCAATAATACCCTAAAGTAAATCAAAATTCCTAAGTTTCTCACTTTTTTTTTGGGCGCTTCCTAACGCAGCTGATTTTCCTTCAACCTCTTTCATCGACGTGCCCTCTCTCTGGCATATGCTGTACATTATTGCTCTGGACTGCTTTCCTGATGGTGTTAATGATACACCATGCCTTCACATTGTGTATCAGCACAGCCGCTTATCATTTCCAGGACTCCGTTTTCTACTTTGTGAGTGCAGTGGCTGGACAGTCTGTTGAAAGGTCCCCAGCTTTTTTTTCCCTGACCAAGCAGTGACCAGTCTGCTATTGCACCTTAGTTTCTTAAAATTTCACATTTAATGCATCAGTAGTAGCAAGTTCTTACAGATATGTTTTCTTTATTAGGGAAGACATCCCAGATGAAGAAAAGCTTGACAATATTTTGCAAGGAAAGAACACCAACTGTCCCAACACAAATACTCAAAATACATATTGGTATCAGTCTGTTATATGGAAGAGAGATCAAGAAGGCAGAGCAGTGACAATTCATTTTGTAAAGAAACATGATATGCTACAAAATCCAGAGCAATCACTAATCATGGTAGAAGGTAAGAATGAGCTGCAGTTCATAACATGTACCACTGGGTGGCACTATGACCTAATCTATAAACTGTTTAAACCCGTACTAAAGTTCTTGAGAAGCTTAGGTACAGAAAAAAATAAATGTAACATGCTTGTTAAGCAGGTTAATGAAAGTATGTAATTGAATGCATAGCAAGAGGTTTCTTAAAGGCTAGGTTTACAATTCTAACCATATTTCATTTATTTATTTTTTTTAATTACAGGTATTTGTATGGTGTCAATAATTTTATGCAGAGCTTTACACAGTGCACATTCACATCAGTCACTGCCCTCAAGGAGCTTACAATCTATGGTTCCTATTTCACATACATACATTCAGGGCTGATTTTTACAGCAGCCAGTTACCCTTCCAGCATGTCTTTGGAGTGTGGGTGGAAACCGGAATATCCAAAGGAAACCACAGGAAGCACAGAGAGAACATGCAAACTCCTTGTAGATATTGACCTGGCCGGGATTCGAACCAGGGAATCCCAGTGGCGCTATCCACTACGCCACTGTGCTATTTAGGGTCTAACATGAAACATGGTTATAACTTCATCCCCCCCACTGACCTGAATCACAGGGTTCTTCTTGCGGTCAATTTTTTAAAATTTGCATGGCTCTGCCAGCACAGCCACATCATCCATTTACAGTATCTGTGAATGGAGAGGCTACATGCCCTGTCTGCCACTGGAGCAGAGGGACTTGTATTTTTCAAGTTAGTACAAGTTTTGTTTTTTGCAAAATGTGGACTTTGTCCTTAAAGCTCTGGTTTCTCACTAGGGTTTTTTATGAAGTTCAAACTGTATAACACATACATTTACTTACATAACTGTTCTTTTACTTGAAAGGATCTTCCCTTTGGAAGAGCAAGAGATCTGATCATTAATCAGACCATATAGAGCACAAACTATGTTGTAGTCAATTTAGGAAACCGAATTGAATAAATAGTGAGGTGTAAACATTCAGAACAGAACATTGTGCATGTGAAATCAATCTGTGAACTGATGATGTTAGCCTGCAAACAGTGCAGTTGCCCTTAAATTAGAGAATGTATTGTTTTATTTGATGTGTATGAAATATACAGATTCATAACAGCTGCTCACATTTGGGCTGTGTATGTCCGATTCCTATATCTTTGCTTTGGTGATAGGTTAAATACAGTTCAAATTGGTCTCGGACTCCTTTTTTCCAGAAAAAGTTTAAATCTGTTGAGTGAGAAATTAAATGCATCAGGCCTTTTATGTATGCAGGCGACAGCAAGGGCTTAGTTCCACTCATAATGAAACAGATTGGTCTGAGGAACACATAAAGGGGAATTTATCAAAACTGCAGCAACCAGAATCTGGAGCAGTTGCCCATGGCAACCAATCAGCATCTCTCTTCAGTTTGCTCTAGTAAGATTTGAAAATGAGAGCGAGGAGCTGATTGGCTGCAGTGCACATCTGCTCCAGATTTGGTAAAGTCTCCCTATAGAGTGAGCCCGACCTTATCAACTATATGAATGTCACATCCTGACATTGTTTCATGGTTATATGTATTGGGGAGGATATCAGTGGTTCTATGTGTTATTACCTCTTTGATTTGCATTTGATTTGTGAATGTTATGTGAACAGAGTTCTGTTTCATGGTTTTGTGATTAATCTTATATCTTAAAATGTATGTTTTAACAGTAATTATTCTCGTGTAAATGTACTGTAGCAACTGAAAAGATCCAGTCCATTGATGAAGATTTATAAACTTTTTAACTTATTCATCTAAAGCAGATGTCATTTTGCTGCATGTGAGATTGGGTGTGGTCTCTCCCACTTTATTCCCAGCTCTTTGTGGTTGTGCCAGCCTGGTGCATAGTAAAGAGGACTTGCTGCTCCGAACTGGCACTTTACAACATTGCTTTTGTTCTGTCCCTGCTCATGTACATTGCCTCTGTAGTCATTGGAATCCCTTACAAATCCTGTCACTGCCTTTTCTGGAGCCAATGTTAATATTCTGTGTTCACTATTGTGCATAATCCTTCATAGGATTCTTTGAACTTTTTTTTGTCCAGTCTTAAAGCGGTTATGCTCCATGGCATTTGATTATAAATGAAGATGATTCTGAGGTTGCTGTGACTTTTTCTTGTGCTCCTGATATACACAGCATGTCAAGTTGCAAGCTAGTTTGAAGTCAAGCACAGCACAGCCCCGGTAGAATAAAAAGATGGTGCTACTAATTTTGTAGGTCCTGCAATAATTTTGCAAATGTTTGTCAAATAAATAGTAAACCGATAAAAATACACAAATTGATAAAAGTACGCTAAAATCAGTATCAATGCACAAAGAATATACTTTCCGAGTACATCTAAAAGATAGAACGGTATTAAGTTCATAAATAACAAATATTTGTAAATTTTAAATTGCACCTTTTTGTGAAATAGTAAAAAAATTCTGGAAAGCAAAACTGTAAATGAGCAACTTTATGTTAAAATCTTTGTGCGCTGTGTTGTGATAAAATGATACAGGCGTACATTTAATAGCAACACAGCGTATCAAAATGCACAGCGATGCATCACAATGCCACATGGTTAAATTAACCCCTTCGTGACGGGACACGTACACTGTGCGTCCAGCCACAAAGGGACCAAATGACTTACGTGACGAGTTATTTGCTGCTTTAGAGGGCTGTTAACCGCTGAGAATCAGCTTTTAACATTCATTAATGGATGCCCTTACTACAGAGGCATTCATTAATGAAAGGGTTAACCTTTTTCAGACACCCGATACCTTAATATCGGGTGTCTGAGAGTCAAAGCAGAGCGGCCGGCAAAAGCTTTTGCCGGCATTCTGACAGCTCGTATAGATCGAGAGAGATATCTCTCTCAAGCTATACTGGCTTTTTTTTTTCTTTCACGAATAGATACATAATGTATCTATTCGTGAAAGGAGAATGTTTCAGTTTGCTGATCGTTGTTGCAACAATCAGAAAACCTTTAGTGACAGCTGAATCCTGAACTGCTGCAGGATCAGTGTCACTAACTTATTATCGGCTGTTCTGAAGTTTGAAGCAGCCTGATAACCAAAAATGTATTAATTTATCAAGCAGTAACAGTGAGATTAATTCACAATGACTGCTTGATATAATTAAATAAATAAAATAACATTTTTAAGTTTAAAAAAAAGTGAAAAGTGTAAAAAAATATGTGTAAATAAAAATAAGGGACAAATAAATGATTGTATTTATTGCATTTTTTTAGCTGTGCTGGTTTTGTAAAAAAAATACTACAAATCAAAACTGGGAAAAAAGTGTTTTTTCCTCTTTTTTTTTATATTTTATTTGTCCTAAGTGAGGCGTTAGACACACATATGTGATATAAATATATAGCCCTATCTGTCCTCTAAAAAACAATATATAATATGTGTGGGTGTACTTTGTAAGAAAGTATATTACTGACGTGGAAGAATCACACAGCAAAAATGTCAAAAGTGTGTCAGTCATTTACGAACAGAAACTAAAAACAAGCTCAGTCATGAAGGGGTTAATGTTGTTCAAAAAATAAAAACAAGCATTGCGATGCGTTCTGTGGTGTTTGCAGTGCATGGTGTACACCACAATATGGTGCATGTTATCTGTGTGTGGGGGGGTTTGTGGGGTTTTTTATTTTTTACTGGGGGGGGGCTCTGTGAAATATCGGAGACCCCCTGACATTTCCCTTTTGCAATAGGAAAAAGAAAGTGAGGACACAGAGGGTGGAATTTATCAAAACTGTAGTAGATAAAATCTGGTGCAGATGTGCACTGCAGCCTATCAGCTTCTCTCTTTTTTATTTTTAAATCTTAACTGAGCAAACTGAAGAGAGATGCTGACTGTACTATGTGTCTCCAGTTATGAGTGAACAGGAAGTGCTTTACATCACTTCCTGTTCATGCATGACTTTCATGAGCCCGGAATTTTTGTTAATAGCTGATGACAGCCATTAATTTACAGGGGACATTCAGGGAACCCTTCTGGTGTAAGTTCATGGTTGCTAAAGTGGCCATGAGCTTATAGCAGAGGGTAAAAGCCACCGACATATGGCATACTGACGAGGCCAGCTGCAAGCAGTTGTGTTCTGCTGTATGCCATACGTCAATGGCAGCGAAAGGGTTGTAGGCTGCTCCAGGTAAAACGTTCAGTGATATGTAAATTAAATGCTATCCCCTTTTTATTGAACTATGTGAAAGAAAAATAAAATGTTTCATGTAGTCTTCACCCTGCATATAAGCCTGCCTCAAATGAAGACTTCCATTTTTCAATTTCAGCAGCAGCTCCATCTGATCATTCCCTTTGCATGATCAGAAACAGCTTGCTCTTATCCCCTGGGAAGAGCTTTCTAACATTCAGTTTGGGTATGTCTGCAGATCACTGTCATAAAGTAAAATACCAAGTTCAAGCAGTCTAATGTTATGTAAGTCTAATGGCATTTCTTTTTATCCTGACTGTAGTTCTTGTTTAGATCTGTTCACAGATTTCTGGGGGAAACTGGACAGATGGTTATGTATTTTGCTGCTGAGTTTAGCTGTCATTTACACATGCTAGTACATTTTAAACAGCTGAAATAAATGTAATATTCTCTTCCCCGAAGGCAGACATTACTTTCACCTATGTAGTTAAACTAGACCTCTCTTCTATCAAGTGCCAAGACAAATCATTTGCTTCACAATAACTGCAGCCTACATTGACACTGCAGTGCTTGTTAAGCAGGGGTGGGGATGTTAGTGCACCATAATGCATGTTTTAAGAGCCAGTTGCATGTTAGTCTTTAGCTTTGCAACTTCCTCTTCCTGGTCATTGGACTATAAAATAGCATAATCTCACTGCGATGGCCTTGCTTGCTGTTCTCCCTACAGTTCCCAGTGCCTAAAAACATGTTAGATAGGCAGCATTGTACCCTGCACTGCCATCAAGTCAATATGGTAACTGCATCACCTATTGTGGCTGTATGCAAAAGCAGTAAGATATCATGCTGGTTGATATCATTTTCCTCCTTGGTTGGAAAATCATTTTCTGGGAGCAGTTGTTTTAAAAGTGTTTTATTTTATACAGTTGTTTAAAGTGTGAGATAAACTCAAAACTCTTCATTGATCAATGACTACCATGGTTCAACACTCCTACTAATGTGTAAAAGATGTCATGTAAATTGTGAATCAATGTTTAAACGTATTACAAAGAGTAAGTAAAAGATGAGGCACAGATTATCCTTGCCCCTAGAAATACACAAGATAATATAGATTGAGAACTCTACTCTTTGCTTTGGTTTAACAATATATCAAAACACCACAGTGAATAACATAGACTATGTGTACTCGAAGATAACATGCTTGTGTTGCTAAGTATATAGGGCCTGTTCACACCATTGTGTGTAGCATTTGGTGTGTTAGGCTGCACATAAAACCAGACATACCCTACTTTTTTCTATTGCAATGCACCCAACCCACATAGATGGTTCACGAGTGTATTGTGGTGCACAACAACACAAGTGCATTGTGGTCTGCTGCCTACGTGGATTGGGGTGCCATTTAAAATATATGGCATTCCAACACACCGCACTATTTCGTGCTTTACCGTAACATTTGGTAAAATGTACACAGTGTCAGCGGGCCTTTAAAGTGAATATTTGAAAGTATTATCTGCCTGTTATACACGCTTGAAATACTGTCTTTCTTTATTTGCAGGTGGGACTTTCAAGGAGTTCTGCAAACTATCAAGAGTGTTTAACAGTATAATCCCAGTAAAATCTAACCAGGCCCATCTAGAATTAGATCTTTCAGCTCCATTTCTTGTTCAAGGCAGCAGATGGTATTATGGGTATGGTGGCTTATATATACAGAATAATAATATGTATTCCTTTATTTCTACTCCATTGTTTACAATATAATATAATTGGTCTTGGCAAAAAAAAAAACATAGCAGACATAGTGTTACTATGTCTGCTATGGGATCCAGGTTGACAAACTATCACTCTGGAGAGTTGCACAGGCTAGGAGTGAAATGTACATACAAGGAGGTACAGCACAACATATCGGCTTCACAATACAACATTTAGTCACGTTGTTGTGGCAGCACATCTTTCATAGTCCACTAAGCAGGCAGATGATACACTGGAAGCTGCAATAGTGAATAGTGGTGTTACCATCCTTGCGGTACAGCATGGCATAGCTGTGTTTATTAAAAGACTGGTAATCCAAATTTCCCTGTTCGGTTCCTTGTTAATTGTAATGTAATGTGCTAGATCTAGAGGCAAGGCAAAATTTACAATTAATTACAGCACACACATGCATTTAAGTGGAAGAGGCAACTTTTGCATCTATAACCATTGACTGCAGGCATAGTCACCTCATATAAGATTATTTTCATTTTTTACACATTATTGTAATAATTAGGATTATGTTCTAAACCAGGAAAACAAGTTTAAAAAAAATGTGATATCAACAGACAGGTGTCACTTAAAGAAGAACTCTGGGCAAATAAGATCTTAACCCTTTTAGTGAGGCTACCCCCTCTCTCCCCCTGGCGATTATCTACCACCACGGGAGGGAGCTGTGGAGTGTTGGCATGTTGGGAGCTGTAGTCCCAGGAAGCTTTGTCTGCGTCTTGTCTGTTACTGGGCCTCGAAAGGAACAAGAGGGCCTGGTGACCCAGTGAGCAGCCACCTAATATGCCTAATTAGAGAGCGGCCAGCACCTCTGCCTGATTGTGTTCAGCCTAGATTGCCATACCGAGGTGATCCAGGCCTATTTTCAATGGCGGCCTGGAGCTAGTGCTCCAGTGTGGTTCCTATGCTAATCTGGCCCTGCCTGCAGGTATATTGAAGATTTATGGTGAGAAGGAAGACCTATGGACAGGGGTGTCCCTAGCCTTTATACCACCTGAGGAGGGTGGGGAGCAGTGGTGCTGAATGGTGCACAGTCAGTGGTGGAGGGGGCGTGGGGGGTGCTTGTGGACAGTGATACTTCTAAGAGCTGGGCGGCGAGATGTGCAAGTGCTTTGATTCTTCTCGCTCGGCTCTTACTTCAGTGCCTGGAACCTGTGAGGGAGCGTAGCTACGGCTTCCCACCCAATCAGGAATCTAGGCGAAGCCCCATGCTTCATTGCTGCACCTCGGCTGGAAGAGGTAAGGGACAGTTGAAGAGATGGAAATCTGGGATGCCTCAGGTCTGTGTATGTGTGTAGAGAGAGAGAGAGAGATATACTGATACTTTTCCTCAAGTACTTGACGATACCAATTACCGATACCTTTTTTTTTTTTTTGTCTGGACAGTTTTTTTTAAAAACAATGCAGACTAATGATTTTAGGATAAAGATGGAGCACCAGGGCCCAGTCACAGCTGCAAACACTGCACTCCTGGTAGTTCTGCCACTGACTCCAAGTTTCAAATCTCAGCAATGCAGAATAACACCAGCAAAAGAGGACTACACATCCCAGCAATACATTATACAACAATGCAGAATAATATCAAGCTACATACTCTGTGTTGCTCACCAGGGCTGTGCATGGCGGGTAATGAGCTGTGTCCCCCAGCAGGCTGTCTGAGGTCCCCAGCAAGCGCTGGACCTCAGGCAGCCGCTCCTGCTTAAAAATTTCAAGCACCGATATCGGCGCTTCGTATCGGGGCGTTATCACGAATACTCATAAAAATGCCCAGTATCACCGCATCCCTATATATCTATAGATAGATAGATATGCACGATACCAGTTTCTCGGTAACGAGTACCGATATTTTTTTTTATCTATATGTGCCGATAACGAATACCACTACTGGCATCCCGAGGTAGCCTGATTGGCGGGGAAGCCGGTGTCAGGAGGCGGCTCATGCCCAGATGCCGGCTTCCTAAATGGCTGGGAAGCCGGATTCAAGCCAATCAGAGGAAATCTCCTTCTGACCAGAAGTTCTGGTATCAAGGTGAGTATCAGAGGATTTGGGCGATTAAGAGTACTTGCCAAAATAATCAGTATCGTCACTTATACCAGTATTGGTGGTGCATCCTATGTAAGTAAAAACAGAATTTTAGAAATGTCTGAATTTATTAAAAAGTAAAAACTGAAATATCACATGTACTTAAAAGAGCACTATGGGGCGTTTTTCTTTAGGATCACGGGAGGACATATACTAACCTCCTACCGCTACTCAAAGCTCAGTATATAGGGGCTATTGCCAGCGATATACTGAGAGCGCGGTAGCTGGAACAGATCCCTACAATACTGTCGAGATCAGCTTCTTTGTCACAGGTCGGCTCTAACTTTGAGGATGAGTGGAAATCACTCGCCTCATAGTTCTCCTTTTAGTATTCAGACCCTTTACTCAGTACTTTGTTGAGTCACCTTTGGCAGCAATTACAGCCTCGAGTCTGGGTATGACGCGACAAGCTTTGCACCAGGATTGGGGAATTTTCTGCCATTCTTCTTTGCAAATCCTCTCAAGCTCAGTCAGGTTGGAAGGGGACAGTCGGTGGACAGCCATTTTCAGGTCTCTCCAGTGATGTTCAAATAATGGCTCTGGCCCCTCTAGGACATTCACAGAGTTGTTTCTAAACCACTCCTGTGTTGTCTTGGCTGTGTGCTTAGGAACGTTATCATGTTGGAAGGTGTACCTACGGTCCAGTCTGAGGTCCTGAGTGCTGTGGAACAGGTTTTCTTTAAGGATATCACTGCACTTTGCTCCATTCAGCTTTCCCTCAACCCTGAACAGTTTCCCAGTCCCTGCTGCTGAAAAACACCCCACAGCATGATACTCCCACCACCATGCTTCACTGTTGGGATGGCATTGGGCAGGTGATGAACAGTGCCTGGTTTCCTCCAGACATAACATTTAGAATTGAGGCCAAACAGTTCAATCTTGTTTTTATTAGACCAGAGAATCTTGTTCCTAACAGTCGGCATGTCCTTCAGGTACTTTTTTTTTGCAAGCTCCAAGCGTTCTTTTATGTGTTTTGTACTGAGGAGAGTGTAGCCACTCTGCCATAAAGACCAGATCGGTGGAGAGCTGCAGTGACGGCTGTCCTTCTGCAACTTTGTCCCATCTCCACACAGGATTTCTGGAGCTCAGCCAGAGTAACCATCGGATTCTTGGTCACCTCTTACTTTGGCCCTTCTCCCCCAATTGCTCAGTTTGGCTGGGATACCAGCTCTTGGAAGAGTCCTGGTTGTGCCAAACTTCTTCCATTTAGGAATTGTGGATGCCACTGTGCTCTTGGGAATCTTCAGTGCACCAGAATTTTTTTTTTTGGATCCTTCCCCAGATCTGTGTTTTGCAATAATCCTGTCTCTGAGCTCTGCATGCAGTTCCTTTGACCTCATGGCTTTTGCTCTGATACAGTATGCATTGTCAGCTGTGGGGCCTTTTATAGAGAGGTGTGTGCGCCTTTCCAAATTATGTCCAATCAATTTCATTTACCACAGGTGGACTCCAATCACGGTGTAGAAACATCTCCGCAACGATCAAGAGAAATGGCAGTCACCTGAGCTCAATTTCAAGTGTTGTTTCGAAGGGTCTGAATACTTATGCCAATGTGATATTTGATACATTTGCAAACATTTCTAAAATTCTGTTTTCACTTTGTTATTATGGGGTACTGAGTGTAGATGCATAACAAAATTGAAAAGCATGAAGAGGGTCTGAATACTTTCTGAATGCACTGTATGTGTGTGTGTTTGTACTTTTGTGTGCACACCCTAATGGAATAGGTTATGCAGCACGCCTATGCACTCAACCCTTACAGTGCAGGGGTTGATTAATTTTTTTTGAGTTCTTTAAGGTACCAAAACAGGTGGGCCTACTGGCTTCAGTGATGATGATCCAGCCCTGACTAGAGGCATTATAATCCAAATAAAAACGTATGTGCAACCGTTATGAACGCAGCTTTGGATTTTACTTTGCTGTGCATAAAGATTTTTTTTTTTTTTTTGCCCTAAAGGTGTAATTTAGAGAATCGTCTTGCCTTTTTCTTACCTATATCTATTTCTTTTTTATGCTCCAATTTGCATGTACCACATGGAGGAAATTGTCAGCACAAACCAGACGTCGCATGCTCAGCACTATACTAATTTGACAGTCTTTAGCCACCAGCCCAATTAACTCTGCTTTACTTTTTCAGGTGCAGAAGATGTTCAAGCCTTAAGTCTATAGAAGCACTTAGCTCTTTTCCCCATGACAGATTATGGAATGCTAGTGAAATAGCAAAAGGTAAGGTAGGGGGAAGCATATTGAGAAAAGCAATTATTATTCAATGTATGCATAGATTGCCATGTAGTTATACCTTTTCATCTTATTTTTTCAGTGATATATGGTCATTTACATTAGGTTCTAAATGTGTATCTTCTCATTGGTTTCCTTAGTTGTGTTTTATTCTGTATTGTTCAGCAACTGTTCAATAATTATAACCAAGGTAATCTAGTTATGTTTTTTGCACCTATGTGCCATCCAGTATAATCTTAAGCCAAAAATGTGGGCAAAGACAGCAATAGTAAGAGTATATGAGAGATATACACCAATTAGCCATATCATTATGACCAGCCGCCTAATATTAAGCACGTCCCGATTTTACCATTGAAACAGCCCTTACCCATCGAAGCATGGATTCCACTAGACCTCTGAAGGTATGGTGTAGTATTTGGCACCGAGCCATTGGTAGCAGATACTTTTTGTCCTGTAAGTTGGGAGGTGGGGCCTCCATGGATCGAACTTGTTTTTTCAGAACATCCCACAGTTGCTCGATTGGATTGAGATCTGGGGAATTTGGAGGCCAACACCTCAAACATGTTTTGTACCTCAAACCATTCTTGAACCATTTTTGCAGTGACAGGGCACATTATCCTGCTAAAAGAGGCCACTGCAATCAGGGAATACCATTTCCATGAAGGGGTGTACTTAGTCAGCAACAATTTTTAGGTAGGGGTGGTACGTGTCAAAGTAACAAAAGTAACATCCACATGAATTGCAGGACCCGAGGTTTCCCAGCAGGACTTTGCCCACACTGTCTTTGTCGGCTTGCCTTCTTCCCATAGTGCACCCTGGTTCCCCAGGTATGCGATGCACATATGGCGTAGTCCAGTTCTGATGCTCACATGCCCATTGTAGGTGCTGATGGTTGAACGGGTGTGTGTGTGTGTGTGTGTATAGATAGATTACTATAAGTATGTTAAACATTTTTAACACAAGCAAACTTCTATGCGTCATAGGGATTTTGGCCTAATGTATTTAGATTTATCCCACCATTCACTAACTGTAATAATAGTAGCAGCATATTTTCATCTGGCTCACATTTGGATGGGTTGGATGCCTATGTTCTCTGCCTGGTGCTTTTGTTCCATGCCTGCCTCTGTTACTTTGGGACACAGTATTGACGTAGAGGCCGGAGGATGGAACCACAGTTTTTGGTGGGGATACACAGGCAGCTGACACACCTGTAAGTGTGTTGAATGTTTAAATTCTGCTAGTGGCTTTGCTCTGCAAGAGAACAAAGGTTCCAGGAACAGTTAAGCAGAAAAAGTATTCTTTTTCACTGTATCGGAACAAGATCTAGGGCAACAACTGAAATAGTTTATAGTCCACACATGCAAAATTAAAACATGCTGAGAACAAGTACTACTGTGTAGTATAAATACATTCCGAATAAGAAAAATAGTGTGTATTACACCCAGCATACAGAAAAGGAAAGTGCTACTGTGAAGTGTCAATACATGTAGAATAACACTGGGGAACAAATTTTTTCCTATTTTCTGTTGCATGAGATTCTTCAGCTCATACTAAGTATTTTTTTCAACGCTGATTTCAAATATGAAATCGTTTTTTTTTCCTCTACATGCTCTAGTTTTCATGCAATTTGAAACTTGTGATGTTCGCAAAAAAAAAGGACACCCATTGGTATTTACACTAGCGATAGCTTGAGGACTAGGGTTACATCTACCCTAACTTTAGACTAATTAGGCTAATTTTTTTTCCAAACATCAATATTCTTTATCTTTTTTGTTAATTTTGGATTATAGAGATTTATCTGATTTAAGATGAATGACAAGGAGAAGGCAGCATGGCTGACTTTTGTGGCAGTTAGACAAAACTTTCTTGGTAACAAAAAGGCAGATAACTATGAGATTCTCGTTACTAGAATGGCTGTTGGCTGCAACATGAGTGTCGAGCTCCATTTCCTGAATAGTCCCCTTGATCAATTCCCCGAGAACCCTGGGGCTGTTAGTGAGGACAGGGCCGGCCTTAGGCCTTTAGGCGCCCTGTGCGAGAAAGCTTTACAGCGCCCCTCAGTGACCACACCCCTCCGTGGCCACACCCTTTAGTGGTCACAACCCCCAGTAACCACACCCATTTATCACCCATATTTTTGGTAAAATATAAAAAGCGGGGTCACGTCGGGTAAATAAACAGGGAGAACACTTCCATCAAGACCCCATGGCGATGGAACAGCACTATCAAGGGTGATGGGGCAAAAATATGATGGCAGACTACTGCTAGAGCATTAAACGACATTGCCCTGAGAATGTCCACAACCGCCACTGGTACAAGCACAAATTATTGCCTGAATAGGACATATTTGAACTTTGCACCCCATCCTCATCAGTTATTCTGAATCACCTATCATCTTTGTGTCGAAATATATGGTAATTTAAACTAAAAAGCATATTCATATTTGACTATAATGGATAAATGTATCGGATTTGACAAGGTGGCAATACATATTTACTCCACACAAGTGACATTTTTTTTTCCTTTTTTCAAAATGTAATGCATATTGAGATGCACCTACATGTTTTTGTGAATACATAAAGAATATATTTGCAAAGACAGTTGTTTAATCCAAATGTTAAGACTGCGTGACCAAAAATTCCTCAGATAGGCCATGTCATCATGTGAGAGGTGTCAAAATTTTGTGAAAATATTGAATTGCAAAAAATCTAGAGCTTACAGAGAAAAACTAACTTCAGATTTGAATTCAGCACACTCAAATTAGGTAAGAACAAGTGCTGGTATCAATGCAACCAAAATTTAGTTCCCCAGTGTAATGGATGCTCAGGATAACAATCCGCATAGAACAAGAGAAGAGCAGGGAGTTACACTGCTTAAAAGAATATTTGTCCTTAGTGCTGCAGTTTGCAGTGCCATGCAGGGAAGAGATGACACTTGCTATGTAGTTTGATTTCATTCCAGTTTTTTGTTATTATCTTAGCTCTTCATGGTAAGATCTTCTCGACCCACTCTTGACAGCCAGAGCTCTTCTGTGAGCTGCATGTAATGACTTCCTTTTCTGCAGTGAATTTCCTTATACTTTCTGTGGAGAATCCAGTAGGAGTATAGCAGACTTCTGGCAGTTAAAATATTTCTAAATCAGAAAAGTAGATGTGCTGCAATAGATCAGACGTATCCCATTTATTTTCAATTGAATATATTCGAGTTGTCTAAATTACCTGTTGATCCTGCCAGTTTTGGCATACTCCCAGTGCTTTCTGTAATTGGATGATAACGCTATCCACATGGTCCTTTTTGAGGTGGTAGTTTTGTAACCCACCATGCGTTGTCTTGTATTTGGACACTGTAAATTCACAGGGAATGCTTGCAATGTCCTGTAGGCACAGCCCTGATGAGTTTGATTAGAAGAGGAGCCTGAAGCTTGCAATCAGGAATCAGTAATTCACTGTGGCTTCGTCCAGCCCACAGCCCCTACATATGCAGACCAGGGAGACAGTATAAAAGCTCTTAAAAAGATGGATATAGATAGTTTTTTTTTTATTGACAAAATGCACATTGACTAATATTTGAGTGTTTGCCCTGCATTACAAATTGAACAGGAAGAGAGTGTTTACATGTGCTTCAAAGGGCCTGCAAGTAGATAAAGGTTGCATCACACTGCCCAACAGTTTATAAATAAATTTGGTGTAGTGTTTTTATTGAAATATAATAAAGCAATCGACTAAAACATTTTTTTTTTTTTTTTTTGGATTTAGCATTGGGTATTGAACCCTTAATA
>NW_017306569.1:64240-65255 GCF_000935625.1 Nanorana parkeri
TATGTATTTGTTATGACCCTTACACTGGAGGATGAAACTGGGTCACTTAATGCTTATTTGTGGAGGCATGCAGTAAGTACAATTATTTATTATTAGTGTATTGTATATGCTCAGTTAAATAGGCAATAGAAGCATTTTTCGTAGTGTCCATTTTGTACTGAACTTTTTTTTTAAGTGAACAAAGCTGTGAACCCAATATTATATATATTGTTATTAATTTTCTTTTAATTAGACATTTCTTGCACTCTGGTGTAGATATTAATATCTATATAATATACCATATTTTTCGCTCCATAAGACGCACTTCTTTCCCCCCAAAAGGAGGGCGAAAATGTGCCTGCGTCTTATGGAGCGAATCCCGACGCCCGAGACATGCAGTTTCGGGCGCAGGGCGAGTAGTAGGAGCCACTGCTCGTTTAATACGAGTGATCTATGGTCCGGTGCGTCTTATGGACCGCAAAATACGGTATATCAAGTTACCTCTTTTGTGTTGTCTTAAAGTGTATGTGTAGCCAAAACGTTTTGTTTTGCCCAGTGCGGGTAAAGTTGGCCATACACTGTTATATT
Organism: Nanorana parkeri; assembly: GCF_000935625.1. Classification (NCBI taxonomy): domain Eukaryota; kingdom Metazoa; phylum Chordata; class Amphibia; order Anura; family Dicroglossidae; genus Nanorana; species Nanorana parkeri. The sequence continues at coordinate 64,808 of NW_017306569.1, forward strand.
TTTTTTCATTCAACTTGCAGGCTGAACAAAAAAATATAACAGTCGTAATATGAATATCCCACTGGGCCATTGTATTCTGACAGTGGCAGACGTGCCACTGTCGGAATACCCGAACACTGTTCGCCTGAAAATTTTCCATTTAGCACCTTCTGTTTTCTGATCGAAGGATGCCGCGCGGGAGGGTGCCGACAGGGCTACTAAACAAATTGTGTCCTGTTCATTAAGAACCAGCTGACATTCCTACAGTGTATGACCAGCTTTACTATTAGAACCCCTGTTACCTTTTTATTGTTATCTGTGTCCTTTTCCATCGCTAATTGTCCCAGTGACCATTTTCCTTTTCACCGAAACAAAAAGTAATGGGAAATCCAAAATTGTACAGTTGTCACTAGAACAAAACGTAAGGCCCATTTCAGACAACAACAGATCCTCTACTGATCACAGTTGC